>NW_013623203.1:0-745 GCF_000695525.1 Brassica oleracea var. oleracea
CCTTATACATTTATTTTGACGAAAGTGACATGACCAACAAAGCAAACTCAAGCAATTTCTTTTGTGAAATATGAAATCATGGAAGAGTGCCCATGATCAGAACATAGTGTCCATGGTCAGAAAAAAGTTTCTTTTGATTATATATATCACCAAAGCCTCGTACTTTAGATAACTTTCCAACATATGTGAACCTACAAAAAATAAGACAACCACAAACTCACTAAACCACATCCATACACAAAAAAAAAAGCTTCAAGCTTTATACAGAACAAAGGTGATCACTATAAAATTGAGAAAAGCTTCAGGATTTATGTGCTTCACAGAACAAGGGTCACTATTTCTTGATCAATTTTGCAATTCAATGAATCAACTTGCAGGGAGTCTTCTCACCAGGGTGACTATTTTAGAATGTTAATTTTCAGTTTTTAAAAAGAATGAGATATGTGTACATAAACATTGGTGTACATATGGATATTGTCTAAGGTTGTACATGGAGACTGATAAAACGGAGAAAAAAGCATAAAACAGGAAGAATCACATGGAAGCTTAGACAATATCAAATCACATTCCCTAATGGCATCCACAATACATACGAGCTTTTGCAGCATCAAAAAACAAACGAGTCATTCCAAAAAATATTATATTATCAGTCAAAAAGTGTGTGTTTTGTGATATATTTATTTCAAGGAATGTGCATGTTATGCTCTTATACTCTTTGGAACATTGTAGCTATGTTGCAAATTGG
>NW_013623204.1:0-745 GCF_000695525.1 Brassica oleracea var. oleracea
TCTAGAGATGATAACAGATTCCAAGGCCTGGCAATAACAGTAAGGTCCACCATCTTGCGATTTTCAGAAGTTCCCTGCATGTACAATACAACCAAGACACAAGTTTAAGAATAATTTACTCACAAGTTCATGAGTTTGTTAGATAATCCTCACCACGACAAGAGTTTTTAGATTCGGGCAGACTTCAAGAAAGACTGGCAACATCTCCCACATGTAGCTGTCGAACCTGACACACAAGGTATATAGGTTACGAAATACCGGTAGTTGTACATATCTTGAGTAATCATATATGACCTACGTACAAGAACAACATCAACAAAAAGGCATTAGTGTTAATAAATGAAGTATTACATCGATTGATTTCGAAGAAATATAATTATGTTTATTGAATTTTGATTGATTAAAAATTATGAGAAATAACTAATAACAGAAAATAATATATTTATAGTTAAAATTTAAGATACTTTTAATATATGTGAAAATTCTAAAATAAATGAGAGAAATATACAATTGGTTTAAAGTTGAAAATCAAGAAAATTTAATATTCCAATAGTGACTTAGAAGTTAAAACATATATCGGTACCTCGAGAGCACTTGAGGAGATGCTCATATCCTTGACCTTAGAGATCCCAAGGAGAAAATCACGAACCATCGCTCTCTTTTGTACTTCATTTGCAATTCCTAGACTCCTTTCAGATGTCAAGTTAAACACAGTATCTATATCAGCTTCTACAACGGAAGGTGG
>NW_013623205.1:0-429 GCF_000695525.1 Brassica oleracea var. oleracea
TCGATACAGAACCCGTGCGGAGTCGGTTGCGGGGTGATTTCCTGCTCAGACGTGACCAAGCGGAACGAGAACGGATGCCAGTGAGTCACAGGGCTAAAGAATGAGACCTTTCAGATCGTGGTGCGAGAAATTAAAGTTTATATTGGTCGTCCAATGTCGGATCCAACAGCTTGGGTTTTTGTCATACAGCTTGGTTTTTTTCTATAAGGAAAGTACTTTTTTGTAAAACCTGTTACGTTTACTTTCGAAAGTTACTTCGTATGACATGATCTGGTTATACGAAGGATTTTTTGCGTAAGTAACGGGCGACCAGTTTTTTTTGAATTAAATTGACGCGACATATGGAGATGTCAAAATAACGATGTTTCCGCAGATTTTTGAGAAACGTTTTCGCTTTTGTTTTTATTCTTCGGTGAAAGTTTCTCTGAG
>NW_013623205.1:560-745 GCF_000695525.1 Brassica oleracea var. oleracea
TTGATGTTTTTCCGTGAGTCGGTTGGTTCAACGGAAAATGAGAGTGATGCTTTGATGCCTGAAGATTTCTCGTATAATGATTCTTATACGAAACTCGTTTTATCAAGTTGGAAAAGATCTTTATGACTTCTGCAAACCATCGACTTTCATTCTGAAGTTTGGCAGAGGTTTTCTAAACGAATGAT
>NW_013623206.1:0-745 GCF_000695525.1 Brassica oleracea var. oleracea
GAACTTTGGCAAAATTAGGGTTCATGGATTTGGGGCTTTTCGAAATTTATCCTAATTGAGTGTGTTAGTTTGTTAAGGTGTTAAAGGTTTGATTAGAGAACCCTCTCATTTTAGAATTACTTTGATTATTGAATTTTACTTGTCTTGTAATTTTCACATGATGAAAAGATTGAGAATTGTGATTCTTTACGTTGCCTCTTAAAGTTTACATTTGCAAAGTCAATCCACTTATCCCTTTCCAAGTTTTGTATTTCTCAGGTACAATGGTTAAGAAAACTAAGGGAAAGTTGGATGCTGAGAGGTAAGAACCTGAAAGACAAAAGTCTTCGTTGAGAGGAAAGGCTTTAGCCTCGGAACGAGCTGGTTCTGGGACACAAAGGATTTCTCGACAGCAAACCGTGGCTACAAAGAAGGCAAAGGAGCAAGAGAAGAGGGCAGGAAAGAGTATAACAGTTGCCACAGATGATGAAAGTGGTGATGAAAGTGCAGATGAGCAGGCTCCTACAAAGAGGGCCAAGATGTCCAAGGGGAAGGAGGTTGCTGATGATAGAGACAGGGCGAAAACTCCATCTGAGGAAGAGTTGTATCATCATTTGCTGAATGGGGTAACTTGGACTCCAACCAGATTCGCTGACCTTGATTTGCTGAAGGAGGTGGGTCTCGATTCTGATATCGCTGAAGGAGGTGTGTCTCGATTATGATATTGAGGCAATGCTGGGGTACCTGAAGATGCCCAAACTCCTCA
>NW_013623207.1:0-745 GCF_000695525.1 Brassica oleracea var. oleracea
ATCTTCGGCGTAGTCTGATCCTTCCTTCCGTCTGCGGATTACTTCTTCGGTTTTAGCCGATTTATATCTTCGCAAGGCGATATTTTTGTTGTGTTTTGAATAAACATCATCTACTCTCCGGTTTTAGTTTCAAATTCCGGTTGTCTCTTTGAGCTCTCATCTTCTCCGATGGTTATTCTCAAACTCTATTACTGGATGAAGTCAATCTTTGTCGTTATAAATCTAGGCAAAGTATTCAAAAGGGTTAGAGTTCTGAGTTTTGCAGATTAACCTCACCGGTTTGTTTCAAATTAAGAAAAGCCAGAGTTTGCTCCCTGCAAGATTTTTGGCAATAGTTGGTACCAAATCGTTTGAAGGTATTTGGAGTTCTTCACATCCAAAGGAAGAGATTGGAGATTGAAGAAACAGAGGCGCGAAGGAGAGTATTGGTTTCAGATCTACTGGAAAGGTGTTTACCGATCTTCGGTGATGAGGAAACAAAAGCAGGGTTGAAAGAACATAGTTTTTTCAGGTGAAATCTCACGAATTCGGCGGTTGTCGTTTCACGGTGTCGACGGTTTCCGCTTCACGGACTCGACGGTCTCTTCTTCCCGGCCTCGACGGCTACCGCTTTGTGTGTGCATGGAGGACACGTGTTAACACGTGTTGCTTGAAGATGATGCTCCTAGGTTATTCTAGAAATTGAGCTGTTCTTTTGGGCTTTAAATTTAATGTTTTCTCTATATGGATTTTTCATTGTATTCTG
>NW_013623208.1:0-745 GCF_000695525.1 Brassica oleracea var. oleracea
GTCTTTCGAAGAATTTTTTGGCGTGAATTATTCAGGCTTATGGGTACTAACCTGTGTTTAACGACTGCCTACCGACCGCAGTCTGATGGACAAATAGAGGTGGTTAATAGGACATTGGAGATATATCTTAGGTGTGTTACAGGGGATGAGCCACGTAAATGGCTTACTTGGCTTCCTTGGATTAAGTATTGCTACAACACATCCTACCGTACTAGCCTCAAAGATACGCCATTTAGAATGGTTTACGGGAGAGAACCACCTCGTCTTTTAGACTATACTACAGAGAGTTCCAAAGTTGAAGCTGTTGATGTTGAATTGGAGAGAAGAGATGAGTTTTTAGCAGTGGCAAGGGAACGGTTGATGGAAGCTCAGAACAGAATGAAAGCAATATACGATAAACATATTCGTGCATCGGAATTCAATATAAGAGACTGGGTTTGGTTGAAGTTACATCCGTACCGACAGCTAACCGTCGCAAGGAGGGCGTTCACAAAACTATCTCCCAAGTTTTATGGACCATTTGAAATACTAGCTCGTGTGGGAACAGTTTCCTATCGTCTCCGTCTTCCGGATGGGTCTCAGATTCATGATGTTTTCCACATCTCACTGCTGAAAGCGCACAAAGGAGATTGACCCGAGGCAGAGGCTGTGTTGCCACCGGTCTTTCAGGGACGAGTGTTACCAGCTAGACCAATCATGTTTCTGAGAGCTCGCATGCATGGAGGTGTTCGACAAGTTCTTGTCA
>NW_013623209.1:0-745 GCF_000695525.1 Brassica oleracea var. oleracea
CCTGCGCTTGAATGGTCTGCTGCAACTATTGCATCTGCTGCTGCATGTGTGCCATTGCAGCAATAAGATCATCCTGATTGGCTTGATCACCCATAATGGTGTCGGTTTGCCTTGGCTGTTGACGATTTGTTCTTTCTAACCTTGCTAGCTCCTGGTTGGTAAATGTTACTCTTCTTGTGCGTTTCTCCGAGTATGTCTACTGGTCATGCACCTGAAAAAGCTTCGTGATCTTGGTACTCTGAAGTTTTTCTTGGGTTTGGAGATATCTCGAAATACCGAAGGTATTTCCATTTGTCAGAGGAAGTATGCGTTGGAGTTGCTTCATTCCTGATATTACGTGTATACGCACACCAATTAACCTAATGTGCACACTACCACAATCGAATGGTATGTCGATGTAGCACTTTAGGATCGAATACACAGAGACCAATGATTACACTTTATTTCTATAGGATCAATATCAAGCTAAAACAATATGGAGGTTTTAAAGTTAATTTCGTAACAAGCAAGTAAGAGATTGATTTAAGGTTTTTCAGATGATTAAGAATGCTAGCCTAGGGTGGTTTGATCGGGTGTTAAACAAGTATGAGTTAAACAATTATTCAAGTTCAATTAAGAGTAAGTCCAGAACTCGGATCACTCAGGTTGAATCAACCCACTCTCGTGGTATTGATTCCTTTGCAAGTCGGTCTTGAAGTCTAAACTCTCGTTTGGATCAAGACGCGCTAGCAAGCTTTAGAGATCA
>NW_013623210.1:0-392 GCF_000695525.1 Brassica oleracea var. oleracea
AGCTTTATATCTCACGATTTATATTCCTCACAAGACCCATTTATATCTACTGATTTTAACATCATATGGTGTCTTAATCATATGGCCAAATACGTCTTTCTTCCTTAAACTATTTAACCCCACGTTTTCATTCAATCCAATCTGTTCTACGAGTGCGCACTCTTATATTGACGTGGGTTCATGATCCTCGCTTATATTCATAAATTCAAGTGCTACCCTGTATGCAAATAAATCATCTTATGTCGACATTCCTTATTGGTTACATTATGTTCCAAACAAGATATAATTGATTGAGATTCATTATTATCAGGACCTTTAGAGCCGGCCGACCTTATCTCCATGTCAGGGATGGTTTCCTTAGTAACCTCAGATTTTGATTTTGATTATCATTC
>NW_013623210.1:576-745 GCF_000695525.1 Brassica oleracea var. oleracea
GTATAATCTTTGGACGTCTATTTCACATTCTTTAGTCCGAGGATCTTGCCAAGACATTGATGGTTGATTCCATTCTATTTCTTTTACCATTCTTTTACCAGCTTCATTTTTTTTTTCTCCTGCTGGTCTTAAAATAATTCGTGTACCTGGCCTCAAATATAATCACCCA
>NW_013623211.1:0-745 GCF_000695525.1 Brassica oleracea var. oleracea
TTATTACAGAAGCAAGTTTTTATATGAAACTAATATAAACCATTTTTCAGCTTGAAGATCCGATCCCTTAATACCAGATTGTATTACTGATTTGATTGGCAAAAACTTCACATTTGGAGTATATGTTGAGAAAGAGAATGTCGCGTATGGTGCTGAAATTTATAAGGTTGGGAAAATCTATAAAGAGAGAATGAATTGCGTTCCTGATGCAGTCACTCACTGTCAATCTGATAAGCATTTGGCAATTACTAGGGGTGATGAGGTTGGAGCATGTAAATCTATATCAATAATTATTGTGTATTGTGAATGGTTTTATCTTAACACTATTGAGCTTATGGAATTTGATACAGGATTCTATCTACTTAAGTGAAAGTCAAGAAACCGCGGATGCTGTTTCTACACCATCCAGTAAGAGGAAATAAGACGAGACTATTGAGCAGGGTGACCTCAGTTCAACATCCAAGAAACCATGCACAAGGTCGATCAAGATTGAGATGGTGGAAGAGGCTAATAAGAAACGTTGAAGTTGAGTTATTGAATTGGTTTTTTTACTTAGTTTTACATTTGAGTTTATTTATTTCCCTTTGGCAATACTCATGTTTGGTTTTTGCTTTCAATAATTTTTAAGACTTGGTTATTTAATAACTATATTGGAGTTTGGTTTTCCCTTTTATAATCATACATTTTTTAAAAACAATTACACCCTATTACATATCTATTAAATATTTATTAAACATATTGTTAA
>NW_013623212.1:0-744 GCF_000695525.1 Brassica oleracea var. oleracea
ATCATAATATAATGAATTGTTTCTCACTGATTTATAGTCTTAGCTTAAATATAATGTATGTTATTTACCAATATTTTCAATAGCATATATCCTAAATTTTGAAAATCATGAGTTAAATTTAAGATTATAATTGTTTAAATTATTGCATTTTAAAGTAATTATTATTTTTAGTTAATTTATGTTAAATTTCAAAATTAATTATTATTATTATATATATTAAGTTAATATGTGTATAATGTTTTTAATTTTGTTAGTTAGACTTATTCGATATTGATTTCTTTTTATTATGAAATAAACAGTTTTTGAAAACATTGACATATTTAAAAATAACAAATTTAAATGCTTATTTGTCATAATACGATTGGTTGTTTTAAATCTTACGTAAACACAATCAATAGCTTATAGCCTCAACGTTTATACAGTAGTCTTCGCTTAATTATCATATTTGTACGATATTTTATGTTAATTTCAAAAATATATTATATATTAAGTTAACTTATATACAATTCCTTGATTTTTCTAAGTTTACCATATTTTAATTGATTTATATTTTATTTTGAAATACATGATTTTTGGTAATATTGAAATTTGTAGAAATAGTAATCTAAAATGCTGATGTGTCATAATACGATTGGTGGTTTTAAATTCTATGTGGACGCTCTCAATGGCTTATAGCCTCAGCTTTTATATAGTTTAGATTTTTGAATATTTTCAATAGTATATAGCCTAAACTTTGAAAACCAT
>NW_013623213.1:0-744 GCF_000695525.1 Brassica oleracea var. oleracea
AAAGATTATAAGTTCTTTAAAGTTAAATGTGTATAATCTAAAATAATGTTAGGTGATACATACGCAGAATAATATTAGAAGGACAAGAAACGTTGATTTGAGTTATCCTCAACTTTTTGAGGATGGAGATAGCAAACTGACTATAAATAATAATAAGATTTCCACAGAGAGATAAGTAAATGAAAATGAGAGTGTAAGAACTAATAAAGAGTTAAAATTATGGAATTTAAAAACGGAAACAATTAGGACATTACAAAAACTATAATGTTCTAATCGTTTTTCATCAACCGATTCTTTATTTTTGGTGAATTTCTTAACAGTATATTTGATGCTGAATTTATTTCCGATATTTTTTAGCAGAGTCGATTTTCGAATATGGTTTTCGTATGAATGTGAAACTAAAAATTCTGGTTTTTCTAAAAAAAGAATAAAAAAGTTCTGGTAGGATGGATGATGATGCAAGCAGACAAAAGTAGATAAAGATATTTACAGGGAGATCATTTATTCTACCTTCCGACCAATTTGCAAACGAGTGAACGACAAAAATTGGGGAAAGTTAAATAAAATTTGATTAAATATGGAGCTATGATTTGATAGGCTATGGCCTTATGGTCCTATGTACCCATATGACTTGATAACTGATGTTTCTTTAATTGTCAATTTTGCCTTGGAGCTTGGAGTCGCTGTCGTAAGCAAGTTGGCATCTTCTACTTTCCCGCCAATTATAATAACAAAATCGTGAAA
>NW_013623214.1:0-744 GCF_000695525.1 Brassica oleracea var. oleracea
CTCTTACTACTCAAGATCTTACAAAGCTTGACTATGAACCTCTTCTCGACGAGGTTCGCAAGAGGCTTCTCTCAGGGACTCATAAAGCTTTATCTTATGCTTGTCGTTTCAGCTATTAAAATCTGTGATTTCGGGCATTGTGAATTTCCAGAGTTCTGCTTTCATCCTACCTTGAGGCTGTCTTGAGTAAATATAGTGTCTTTGCAATGCATTTTTATGGTCTGGCTCTCCCAACAATATTCATAAAGTGAAGGTGGCTTGGGCAGATATATGCACTCCTAAAGCTGAAGGTGGACTTGGTTTCAGGAGATTCAAAGATACCAATACAGTTTTTGCACTCAAACTCATCTTGTGTTTATTCTCTTCCCCAAGCTCTCTATGGGAAGTATGGACTCGGAGCAATCTTCTTTGCCATTGTTCTTTTTGGGAGATCAAGGAAAATAACATGGGATTTTGAATATGGCGCAAGCTTCTCAAGTTGAGGCCTCAGCCTATTGCTTCTTGAGAGCGGAGATTGAAAGTGGCTCCTGCGTTTTTTTCTGGTCCGATGACTGGTTAGGGCTGGGTAAATTAAGGGAGTTAATATGGACTGAAGGTACACACTACATGGGCTTGTCTATGGATGCTAATGTCTGTGATGCAGTTGTCAATGGTAATTGGAAATTTGGTCATCGTAGGCGTCGCCTCCACAGTGATCTCTATGACCGCATTATGACTATCAAACCTCCAACCCTTGCAGATGGA
>NW_013623215.1:0-744 GCF_000695525.1 Brassica oleracea var. oleracea
GTTCTGTTTCTTTATTTTAAATGATATTGTTCGTTGACCAAGTTTGAAAAACAATATTTAAAAAATATTCTGCGAATAACAAACAGATGATGACTGTTTATATTATTTTTCATTATCAAACTGATTATAAATGATATTAAAACGGGATTGGGTTATGAATATACTCAGAAAATAATTGGAGCTTACAACGATTTTAATATTCAACGGTTAGTAAAAGTGTTTAATACAATGTGAATCAAAATATATTGTAAAACTCATAATCGAAAAATGATAGTTGAATGCTATAAAAACGGGATTGGATTAGGAATATACTGAGAATATAACTGGAATTTAATCATTTAATATTCAATTATAATCAACAAATTTAATACATTGTAAAAATCAAATATTTATTGTAACTTGAAAGATTGAAAACTTGACAAATATTTCATAAATAGGAAACAATTATAAGCTTAATATTACATGTATAATCTCATATGTTACTTCTTTTAGCTTTGGTTGTAGATAGATAAATATTATGTGTAATTTTATAAGATATATTTTTGTAGGCAAATATATAGGAAAAGTGGTTTATAAATATAAAGGAAAAGTATGATTTATCCCGAATTGTTATTATTGTAATATAGTTATATTGTGGTTCTTATTTTGACCAAAAAAAAAGTTATAGTGGTCGCTGAAAAAATATATATCTAATGATATCTTTATTATACTAACTTACATAACAAAGTATTTAATAAAAAAAAA
>NW_013623216.1:0-744 GCF_000695525.1 Brassica oleracea var. oleracea
TCGCCCTAGCAGAATGGTGGTACAATACAACCTATCACTCTGCTATCAAGAGCACACCTTTTGAGATTGTTTACGGTCAACCTCCTCCTCTACACCTTCCTTACCTACCTGGTGAAAGCTCTTCCACACTGGTTGACCGAAGCTTGCGCAAGAGGGAAGAGGTAATCTCAATGCTCAAGTTTCACTTACTGCGCGCTCAAAACAGGAACAGGCAAGCCGCTGATTCACACAGATCACAGAGGGTGTTTGTGGTTGGCAACTACGTGTACCTCAAGCTCCAACCCTACCGACAGAACACACTCAAGAACAGGAAAATCCCACATAAGTTGTCTCCACGCTACTACGGCCCCTTTAAGGTCACCGACACAGTAGGCTCTGCAGCTTATCGCTTGGAACTTCCCCCTGAGGCCGCAGTACACAATGTGTTTCATGTGAGCCAGCTAAAGCTTTGTCCAAACCCTCCTACTTCATCTCCAACGGTGCCACAGTTTTGGTCTGATTTGGGAACTTCCAAGGAACCTGAGATGATTTTGGAAACAAAGATGGCAAAACGTCGCAACTTAGCTGTCACTAAAGTCTTGGTCCAGTGGAAAGGGGAACGTCCTGAAGACGCAACATGGGAGTTCTACAAGGACTTCATTGCTCAGTATCCTCATTTCCATCCTTGAGGACAAGGATGATCTCAAGCAGGGGGTACTGTGACAGCATTTACCTCTCTACTCTCCTATCTTTTACTATCTTTAC
>NW_013623217.1:0-744 GCF_000695525.1 Brassica oleracea var. oleracea
TTGAGGGGGAGTCTTAATGCATATGATCCATGGTCAGTAACAAGTCAGTGCAAAGGCTTCTACAAAGGATCATCAGCCGGAGCTATTCTAGGGAGTCTAAGGAAGAAGGCTCTCCATCAAATTCAATGAGAGGTGATTGAGGAGAAGCTGATGAATTCATTCTGCCTTTCCAAGAAGTTGATGATGCCATGAAGATGGTGCATTGGCCGAGTTAGGAAACTCACAAAAACACAAGGCACAAGGGAAGTTCTCTTAATTTTAAAACTCTTTTCAATCCTTTTCATTCATCTTATTCAGTGCTTGTGCTTGAAAAGATACTTAAAATGATTATGATTGAATTGTGAGATTGTGTGCATCAAGTGTGATGCAGGATATTCATTTTCTTGGTTTTGATAGGTACTGATGCACCTTTGGGATAATGTATCAGGTACCATTGCTTGAGCCTCACTAAAGATGTTCCTGGTCATTTCCTAGCTTCTCTAAGGTGGCTGTGAAGTCTGTTGAGAGGGGGAGATCCAAACCAGTTCTATGAAGAGGGCAATCATAGTTTGAAGTCTTGCTCAGCCTCACTGATGTATAAAGATGATCCGGTCGCATCCTTGCCTTTCTAAGAAGGCTATGAAGCTTGTTGAGAGGGGGAGTCCCAAACTGGTTCCATGAAGAGGTGAAGCTGAGGTGTGAAGTGTGCGCAAAGCTCTGAAGAGTTGCTGCACCTATTAGGCCGTGATCCAGAGCTTCTTGTGT
>NW_013623218.1:0-744 GCF_000695525.1 Brassica oleracea var. oleracea
GGACTCTTACTCATGGCAGATTGATGGTGTAGACTTAACCTCCTTCTCAACTAAACGCACTTGGGACCACATCAGACCGAGGGGTGAGTTGCAGGTATGGGCTGATGTAGTATGGTACAAAGGTTTCGTTCCTAGTCATGCTTTTCTTATGTGGGTGGCTCACCTTGATCGGTTACCAACTCGATCAAGAATTGCCTCTTGGGGGCTTCAGATCCAACCGAATTGCTGCATCTGTAACCATTACATGGAAGACAGAGAACACCTATTTCTAAGATGCAGGTTTAGTGAAGAAATTTGGATTACAGTGACCAAACGGCTGGGTTACAGGCCTGTTTTGTTTCACACATGGACTGCTTTTGTAGAATGGTTAGGTCTAAGGGACTCTACCTGCCCATCCACTTTACGCAAGCTTGTGTCTCAGGTTACAATATATAAAATCTGGATTGAGAGAAACAACAGGATCCACAATGATATCTCCTCAACTCTTCAGGTGATTTTCAAGAAAATTGACAGACAAGTCAAGGATGCGATTCTAGTGAAAAAACAACGCAAGAACTTCAGAAACCTGATGCAACAATGGCTCAAGTATGAGTAGTTTCATTCAGCTTCTTCGATCTACTGTTTAGGCCCTTCCCTGTTTTTATATTTTTTTGGCTTGGGATGGTCTTTGAAAAAACCATTTGTAAAATCTTACAATCTTTCTCATTTTGATAATGAAATTCAAATACTTATCAAAAAAAAAAA
>NW_013623219.1:0-744 GCF_000695525.1 Brassica oleracea var. oleracea
GATTTGACTCTGAGTGGATTTATAAGTATTTTAAAGAGTAAAAAAAACAAATATTAAGTTAGACCTTGTTATTTAGATTGAATTTGTATTAATAAACTTTGGTTGATGTATTGATTCAAATGCTTTTTGTGTGGGTTATTGGTTGTTGTATTTTAATGGATTTGAAAATCTGAACTAAATCTAGTATTATTGGTTTTATGATTTTCAAATATGTATTAAAATCATTTGTTATTGGTTTAATGATTCGTAAATATTACATGAATTTCTAAATCAAGTAAAATACTACATGAATTTCTAAATCAAGTAAAATCAAGTTTCATACATGAATTTCTTATTGGTTTATATATTGTGATTGATTTAGAAATTCATGTGGTATTTATAAATCCAAGTAAAATATGCAGATTATTAAAATTTCTGGATTAGTATTTACAAATCCGGAGGTTTTCCCTCGGATTTGAGTCTTTGTATTTTTAACAAAAAAAATTCAAATAAACAAATTCATTCAAATCTATTATAAAATCAAATTTATTAGTAAATCCGTACAATTGAATAACATTTGATTTGATATAGAAGTTAAGAATAGTTAAACCAATAACACATGATTTTAATACAAATTAAAAAATTATAGAATTAATAACATTAGAATTACTTCGGATTTTCGAGTCTATTAAATTACAACAATCAATAATCCCCCTTGGGAACCTTCCTCACGAGCAATTCACAGCCTTGTGACTTTGATAATTG
>NW_013623220.1:0-441 GCF_000695525.1 Brassica oleracea var. oleracea
TACTCGTATACTCCCACATAGGAAAAGATGCGTTATTGTAATCGAATCCTATCGAGATTTCGAAATTTTTTACGAAATATGCGTCACTCTTTTTAAGACAAAATCGCAAAACAATCTCACTTCAAAAATATACGTATAGTCTTCGAAATAACTGCGAGACGTCGCAAGTTAAAAATCAAGATTATACGAACAAATTGGCCGAACGCGACCACTACAAATCTTACGCTCCGTTCGTCGATTGGCCCCGACAAACACATCAGCCGTCTTAAACAAACGCAACCTGATCACTTTTTTGATCTTCAAACGTCCAACACAAAGATGAAAGCGCGCTACAAAAAAAATCCGAAATTTTGGTCTAGCACTTCCAGTTGGCTTAAAAATTGTCTCTGGAATGATGCTCGATTCGTACCATACAAGTCGTATAAGCCGAGAACCTATCGC
>NW_013623220.1:449-744 GCF_000695525.1 Brassica oleracea var. oleracea
GGTACGAATCAGGTAGAAATCGCAACAGGAAAACCGATAGCCGGCTAGTCACCGCACAAACCTTAAAACCGAGAGTAAACATAGGTCTTGCCCTAAACCCATCACATTGGTCTCAAACATCTCAAAGACATGATATCTAAACGATACGAGATTCCTAAAACATGTCTCTTCGTTCATAACTCAACGTTCTCGAAAAATCGTAAATGATTTCTACAAAAACTCACCTCTCGAACGAACTAACAGATTGGACGCCTCAACGAAGATAAATATGAGACGACAACTCATGTTCACTTCA
>NW_013623221.1:0-744 GCF_000695525.1 Brassica oleracea var. oleracea
CAATGCGGCGCTCGACGGAAGTTTTCGGGAGTCGCGTATCTCTCACTTCAGAGCCGAGGAGGCTGAAAGGGATCTCTTTCGGTTTCGGAAGGAGGTCGAAGAACAGAGCCGGAGACAGGCTGAGCTCCATTCTCGGGCCCTNGGCCCTTGTCCGTGCGGAGAGGAGAGGAAAGAGAGCGATTGTCGCCGAAATGAAGCGGAGGGCTGCTTTGTTTGCCACCGAATTTGAGAGCTTTAAGGATGCTCAAAAATTCGTGGGCGATTTTCACGAGTGCCGTGGCTCGGTTGCCACCCTCTACGAGTCGTAGAAAGAGGACTTCTCTTTTCCTGCTGAGGTCGCCGAGATGTCAGGTCTAATGAACGGGTGTGCCCATGCCGAATCCTTGGTTCCTCCGATCGAAGGAAGGGTCTGACAGCTTTGGGACTCCATCGAGGTCTCGGAGGAAACGGCGGAAGCGGGAACCGGTGTCGGTGATGAAGGTACCGAAGTCGCGGACGGAGAGGTGGATCAGCCCGTGAGCTCGTTCGGGATCTCCATGTCCGGGTTCCTCGACTTCGAGCTTTGAGGATTGTTGGGATTATTTCCCTTAGTTTTATTTCGGGGTTTAATGTATCTAGGCCGAGTGTGGCCGTATTTGATTTATGTGTGTTATGGCCTTGCGAGGCTCTGTGAACTTATGTGTTTGAGACCGGCCGTTGGCTTTGGGTCCTAGCCATTTTTTGCGGCTTCTATATATATGATGA
>NW_013623222.1:0-744 GCF_000695525.1 Brassica oleracea var. oleracea
GACAATATATCGAGACAGAAAAAATCACCTAAGACTTAGTTCGCTAGTATATCCACCTAGGTTTTACGTTCCTTAAAGTTCTATGGCAGTCTCAAAGGCGTTTTTATTTCTTAGTAATTTCCTACGAAAACTCCAAGTCTGATTTCAAAAATTTCAAGTCGCAAATACCTTAGTTCTCTCGAAGATGCAGTTTTGTCTCTTTTCAGTTTTGCTTGCTCATTTCTCCTTCCTCTTATCGTGTATGTTCGCCTTTTTCGACATTGGTGTTTATCCTTTGAAACTTAACATTTATCTTCCAAACTTGACTGATACAAAGTCAATAAAAAGGTTCAACGTAATCGTATAGTTGAGGCGGCTAAGGTGTTAAGTTAACCGTTGCCGTATTATACGATTAATCTGAATCCACGAGAGAAAACTAGTCTTTGCGGGATTTTTTTTTATCGTAAAGTTTCAATGGTAACTCCGATCGAGACGAAACAAGAGATGTTTCGATCGAGATTTGAAGGAGAACACAAAGATGGAGGTAAGGGCGAGTAGGAGCAAGCGAAGGAGTTTAGACGAGTCTTACTTGTTTTCGTCGTAAAATCTCAACGGAAACTCCGATTGAGACGAAACAAAAAGCGTTTCGATCGGGATTCAAAAGAGAACACAAAGGAGGAGCTTTTTGAGGCCTGACAGGTCGCTATGTAGCGAGTTCGAGGTCTGACAGGTCGCTATGTAGCAAGTAGAAGTAAGCCAAGAAGA
>NW_013623223.1:0-744 GCF_000695525.1 Brassica oleracea var. oleracea
ATCTTTGTGATGAATCTATATGCACTTTCATGTGGCAACAAAAGTTTGAAGTTTTTAGATTTGTCATTAAGAACCGAATACATGTGATAAAAAGGATGAACAGAGTGTACTTTACACGCATGCCTTTATGTAAAAAAACAACATGAGGTCTAGCTTATTTCATTTGTGAATGGAAAGAGTTAAAAGACAAAGAAGGAATCTGAATGTAAGAAAACAGGGGAAAGTCATTGCATGTATTTAGCTCTGTTTCTTCCCAGTGACACCTGCAATAACCTGCAAAAAACCACTTGAAGGATTTAGTTTTGGCTAGACATTACCAAGTACTAAACAATGGGCTGACTAACAAGTCAATCTTATGCCCAATCCTTGCTTTTGAAAGCAATAAAACGTGATAGTACATGAGGGAAAGCATATAAATTTACAGAGAGACATAAATGAACAAGTAAAATCACAAGAATAAGAAGCAAAGCGAGGAGAAGCAAAAGCATGGAGATAAGTGTTATGTACAACACACAACAACAAAAATACAGAACTTGGAAACATAAAAACAAACGAAGAAAATTTGCAAACACAAAGTATATAAGAAGGAGGGGCTTTAACTTGTTTGGAAGCCTCAAGTGAATGTAAGATAGGCCTTACAACAACAGGCAGAAAGAATCCTACAAACAAGATATGAAGAGAAACAGAACATGTCACACAAGCAAACTCCTCACACACCAAAACTCAAGTTACTTAGACAAATGC
>NW_013623224.1:0-744 GCF_000695525.1 Brassica oleracea var. oleracea
ACAACTCAAGGAGTATCTTACGACTCCTCCCGTATTTTCCAAACCCGAAACCGTTGATAAACTCTCTCTTTATATCGCCGTATCCTCGACTGCGGTCAGCAGTGTCCTCGTCCGAGAGGATCGAGGAGAGCAGAAGCCTATCATCTACATGAGCAAGTGCATGAATGATCCGGAAACTCGATACCCCACCCTCGAGAAGATGGCCCTCGCCGTTGTAACGTCGGCAAGAAAGCTGCGTCCTTACTTCCACTCGCATACAATTGAAGTACTGACTAATCAACCGCTTCGAACGGTGATGCAAAATACAAATCAATATTGACGGCTATCGAAGTGGGCTATCGAGCTCAGCGAGCACGACATTGTCTTCAAGAATCAAACAGCTGCAAAATCTCAAGTCCTCGCAGATTTCCTCGTCGAGCTCGCGCCAGAGCTCGAGCAAGATCTAATCTTTCCAAGTCAAAATTGGATACTCCATATCGACGGATCGTCAACAAACGAAGGATCAGGAGCGGGAGTACAACTGTAATCCCCAACAGGAGAGTTAATCAGACAGCCGTTCAGCTTCGGCTTCGCCGCTTCGAACAATGAAGCAGAGTATGAGTCATTGATCGCATGACTACGACTCGCCAAGGCAGTTGAGATAAAACGCCTCAGCGCATACTGCGACTCCCAACTCGTAACCAGTAAGTTCAGTGGTGACTACAACGCCCGTAACGAACGGATGGATGCATACCTCAAGGCCGT
>NW_013623225.1:0-542 GCF_000695525.1 Brassica oleracea var. oleracea
CCCATGCATCCATGCAATTCTCAGGTAAATTATTATCCGTTTTAATAGTCATCATCCTACCTGCTAGAGACAATTTAGAGAGACATTTTCTACAACCAGTGTAGATTGGTTGATTTGCAGCATCTAGCATTTCATAAAACCTTTTTGCATCCAAATTATATTCTTCTACATTTCCAGTTCCATCAGCTATTGTTGTAGTTGTTTCTAAAAATACATCACTAATCATATCTTGAACCCTATCATGATCTACCATATTCTCCTCTTGATGATAATTATATTCATTATGCAATTGATTCGGTTCTTCACTATGATGAGCATCCTCAAAATTATTATTACTACTACTAGCTTCATTTCCCCCATAACACTCTCCATGTTGATACCAAATGTAGTAATGTGATGTAAATCCTCTGTTTACTAAATGCTTCCATACAGTTTCACTACGTGCAAATTTTGAATTCTTGCTTTTCCGACAGGGACAGAACATCTTACCGCTTTCCTGCGTGATCGGTGTACAGCCCGCCTGGTGCATGAATGTCTCTAGC
>NW_013623225.1:586-744 GCF_000695525.1 Brassica oleracea var. oleracea
AAATACATCCAACTCCGTAACTCGTAAATACTACCGCCACCGGCCATTTTTTTCTTAGATTTTTTTTTGAAATTTTTTTTTCTGATTTTTTTTTGTTTTCCGTTTGTGTGGTGTGAGGAAGAGAGCTGTGGGAAATGACATATATATAGAGAAATTTT
>NW_013623226.1:0-743 GCF_000695525.1 Brassica oleracea var. oleracea
TGATTGGCCCGCATATGTCAGAGTGGATCAGCTCCAGTACCTCCTTAGCCCGCCATGTGCTTTTCTTAGGTATTGGTTTCCTCGGTCGCTTTCCCACCAAGCAATCTGAACATGTAAAGTTCTGAGCATCAAAGTCAGGAAGACCACGTACCATCCCTTTACTCTGTAGAGTCTTCATCCCTCGATGACTGAGATGACCATAACGCTCGTGCCAGAGTCGTGACATGTCCTCTGTAGTTGTGAGAAGACATTGTTGCTTTCCTCTCTCGGCTTCATCTGTTTGATCGACCAGCACGAACATTCTGTTCACACTCATTCTGCTCTCTGTAATTAGGCCCTTCTCTTCATGATATATCTTGCAGGCTCCGTGTTGAATGATGATGGTGACCTTCTTTTCTTGCAGCTGTCCAAGACTTATCAGGTTGTTTTTGAGCTCCGGTACGTAGTACACATCTGTGATGATGTAAGCTTTGTTGTTTAGTACCAGTTTCACGTTCCCTTTCCCAACAACCTCCATCTTCATGTTGTTTCCCAACTTGACAGAGTGCTTGAACTTTGTGTCCATGGATGAGAACACGTCTTGATCCCCACTCATGTGATTTGAGCAACCAGAGTCTAAGAACCACACCTTCTTCTTCACTGCATCTTGTTTTCCCGAGTGAGTCATCAGCACTTGATCAACGTTCTCCTCATTGATCTCTTCTTCCTCAGTATATGCCATCAGCAGCATATCCTCATCTTCT
>NW_013623227.1:0-743 GCF_000695525.1 Brassica oleracea var. oleracea
TTTTTTTTGAAAATAAAAGGGTTAAACCCGGGTCTATTAAAGACACAAACCTAACTTCTGGGTGGGAGATGCAACCCACAGATGGATCATCTCCCGGATATTCAAATAGGCCGTAAACATGGGCTCATATCCGCGTGACCACGTGCGAAACTAATAATTTCGCACTAGAGGGTAATCGATCTCTGGCCTGGACCAACAGGACAACTACTCCTCCTCTAGTGGAAACCACTAAACCACCGTGATGTGCTTAATATTTTCCATTGTTTCGGTAACCATTTGTTTCAAGTATTGGGTTCACAAAAAAAGAAGAGAGTATGTATAGTTCATAATGTCTTCGAACCAATGCATGCTAAATTATCACCAGTCAATACACTGGCTGAGCTGCAGACACGGACTGTAATATAAGATCTTTCATAATTTTATATGTGCAATTTAGACTATTTAGTATACATTATATATAACCCGTGAAATAATAAAGTAAAAACTTGGTGAGGAAACTCCCAATAACTACATAACATAAGTTTATTTTGAATTGTTCTAGGTTTCGTATTATATTATTAGTAAAAAGAAAGATTTGTTCAGTATAAGCAAGATGAATTTCTATTAAAAATTTAAAACGATCAAAAAGGATGTCAGTAATTATAATCCTTACAACATAATTAGCACAATTTCAGCCAAAAAAATAACATACGTAGCACCTCTGAAAAAAGACATTCTTTTTTTTTTTTTTTTTTTTTTTTTTT
>NW_013623228.1:0-743 GCF_000695525.1 Brassica oleracea var. oleracea
TGCTCCATCTTTTTTAAATCTGGTTCGACAGAAAGGCCTAGACACGCTCTGCAAATGGAATAGTCAAAACACAATTCCTTTAAGGCTTGTTAAAAATGTTTTTCTGCAGAAAAACTCGATATGTCCATCTTTAGTCGTTACATGGTCGGATAAATGTAAAAAGGTACCGAACACCTTTCTACATTTAGCATTGGTTCAGCCTTGACTTATGCCACCATATATAATTATCTCGACCAACAGCATAATTCATACAATAAGCATTAATCGGCCGTTTCAGTGGATTCGATCTCGAGATAAAAAAACAAGCTATTACCACCTAAACTTAAGGCTATTCTCCATCATTTTTAAATCTGGTTCGACAGAAAGGTCTAGACACGCCCTGCAAATGGAATAGTCGATGCACAATTCCTTTAAGGCTTCTTTAAAACATTTTTCTGCAGAAATACTCTATATGTCCATCTTTAGTAGTTACATGGTCGGATAAATGTAAAAAGGTACCGAACACCTNNAACACCTTTCTACATTTAGCATTGGTTCAGGCTTGACTTAGGCCACCATATATGATTATCTCGACCAGAGACATAGCTCATACAATAAGCATTAATCGACCGATTCAGCGGATTCGATCTCGAGATAAAAAAAAAGCTATTACCACTTAAACTTACGGCGATTCTCCATCTTTTTTAAATCTGATTAGACAGAAAGGTCTAGACACGCCCTGCAAATGGAATAGTCGAAGCACA
>NW_013623229.1:0-142 GCF_000695525.1 Brassica oleracea var. oleracea
TGGACAATTTGAGGCAGCTCCTCATACTGACCCTTACTACCAAATCCACTGTGTGAATCCAACATCATCCCATAGGCAGCACTCTCCAGGTTCTAAATCACTTCAGCTTCCCTCTCTATCGTCAAAGCATGCTGTAGAGGGT
>NW_013623229.1:369-743 GCF_000695525.1 Brassica oleracea var. oleracea
AGCTTCCTCACCCATCTCAAGCACCACAAAGTCTGTAGGGATCTCTTATTTTCCAACCATAACGGGGAGGTCCTCCAAGATACCCACAGGGTACTTCACTGAACGACCAGCCAATACCAGAGACAGTCTACACTTCTTGTACTGAGTGAAGCCGAGCTTCTTAGCAATAGATAAAGGCATCAAGCTGACACTAGCTCCCAAATCGCAGAGACATCTATCAAATACCATAGGTCCAAGAGCACAAGGTAATGTGAAGCATCCTGGATCTTCTAGCTTCTTTGGAACAACAAGCCTCTGGATGATGGCATTGCACTGATGAGTGAGAATCATCATGCCCCCCATCTCTTTCTTCTTTGCAGCTACAACATCTTTCA
>NW_013623230.1:0-743 GCF_000695525.1 Brassica oleracea var. oleracea
AATGGAGTGACTGTGAATGCAATGGGAGTATGCAGATCAGTTTCATTCCAACTAAATCAAACCAACTTCACAAGTGACTTCATCTCTCTTGAACTGGGGAATGTAGATGTGATACTTGGTATTCAATGGCTTGAAACCTTAGGCATTTGCGAAGTGGACTGGAAGGAGCAGGTCCTTTCGTTTGTCTATGAAGGAAACAAAGTGACCTTGTTAGGCGAGAAAGAGCTACACGGCACTAAGTTCTCTTTCAAGTCATTGAAACCGGTCTATACAAGCTGCAAGATAGGAAGAGAAGTGCTTCTTGCTTCTTCTATAGCAACATCTCCATTTCCAGAAGTTCGTTTGCAATTCTCCCAAATACTCCAGGAGTTTGTTGATGTGTTCGCAGTACCAACTGCCTTACCACCATTTCGTGGACAAGAACACGCAATCAACTTACAACCAGGAGTATCTTCAGTATCTGTTCGACCTTATCGGTATCCTCATGCCAGCAAGGTGGCTATGGAACAGATGGTGAATGATATGTTATCTACGGGCATCATACGACCAAGCACCAGTCCTTTCTCAAGCCCTGTACTACTAGTGAAGAAGAAGGACGGTTCTCTACGTTTTTGCGTGGACTACAGGGCTTTGAACAGAGTAACCGTGTTAGACAAGTACCCTATTCCTGTCATAGACCAGTTACTCGACGAGTTACATGGGGCTACGGTCTTTACAAAGCTTGATCTACGCTCAGGCTATCA
>NW_013623231.1:0-743 GCF_000695525.1 Brassica oleracea var. oleracea
TAAAACATACCCCTTGTTTAATGTTTGTTTCTCGATTTATGTCATTCTCGAGAATTACCCAATGCCTAACGTTTTAATCTATAAATTAAATTTCATTTCAATTTATTACCTACAAGTTGTGACAATTAAAAACAACAAAAACAATCATTTTCGTTCTAGCTTGACATTACTCTAATAGATTCATAGTGTAACCTTGGTCTCTGTGGAATTCGATCCCTAAAAACTACTGCGCACTACCGTGCACTTGCGGTTGGTTTTAGCGGTAAAACCTGAGGACAACAAGTTTTTGGCGCCGTTGCCGGGGACCAATAGCGTTACCTTTGGAACTAAGACTAGAGTCTAGTCTAGAACCTAATTTTTCATATTACTTATAAATTCTTTCTCGATTTTCTTGCTTGTATTTCAGGTACATGAACACGAGAAGCCGAAGTTCTGAAAACTTGGCGGTTGTTTCTAACGAAGAACTTGCAAGAATCGAAAGAGAGAACAACAGAAACAGAAGAAGAAACATGGCTGGAGTGCAAGACCAGCACGATGGACCCGGAAATGGGCAAAATTTTCCTATCGGTGATGAGCAAAACGCAGATAACACTGCAAATGCTGTCAACGCTGCTGCTGCCGCTGGAGTTTTCCGACAACCTTTTCCTATTCCAGGACAGAGGCAAAATCAACCTCGTCCCATTGGATCTGTCGACGCTCCGCACACATTCTATCACAATCGATCCGCGATACAACCTCCTCCT
>NW_013623232.1:0-743 GCF_000695525.1 Brassica oleracea var. oleracea
ACTATAAAAACCCCACATACACCTCAAACATAATTCTTACAACTTCTAATATTATAGACCATAAACCTCAAGTATACTGCTATTGCAAAAACGAACAAAAAATACACAATGAAAATATACAATTATGAATACCAATTCTAAGGCAGGGCAAAAAAATCCGGATCCGAAAAACCGAACCGAACCCGATCCGAAAAAGTAGTATCTAACCCGAATTGAAATTGATTAAATATCCGAATGGATTTAAAATTTTGGTATTTAGAGAACCGAAACCGAACCCGATCCGAACCGAAATATTTCGGGTACCCTATTATATCTGAAACTGATTTATATACATATATATATTAATTATTTTTAGATTTAATATATATTAAGAACATCAAAATATATAAGATACTTTTAAGTTGTTTAAAATACTTATAAATATATACAAATGGTCAAAATTACATGTCTAAAATAGCTAAAGTATACTCAAAACACCAACAATACTTAAAATATCTATTGATTCTCAATCCAAATATTCAGACCAAACCAATTTATATGTTAATTTTAGATACTTTGACATATGATATTCAAATTTATATGTAATATATTGTTTTGTTTATAGATTTTGAGAAATTTAAAGTATATAAAAATTTTTAAAAATTTTAAAATAATTTAAACGAGTTATCCGAACCCGAACCGAACTCACAAAGATCCGAATCAAACCCGAACCAAAATTTAGAAATATCCGAATGGGGCTGAAA
>NW_013623233.1:0-435 GCF_000695525.1 Brassica oleracea var. oleracea
TTAATAAATACATAAATATATAAATTAATTTTTTTTTAAAAAAAATCCCAAATAATTTTATCACAAAAAAAGATTTATATATATTAAAAATATTTAATAAATATATAAAAATAGTTGTAATAAACAAAAAATAGTTTTAATAAATAAAAAATAGATTAATAATTACAAAAAATAGTTTTAATAATATATATATATATTAAAAATATTTTTAAATCCCAAATAATAGTTTTTAATCACAAAAAAGTTTTATAGATATTTAAAATGTTTTGTAAAATCCAAAAAATCGAATTTATATACAAAAAAGATTTCGTAAAATCCAAAAAATCGACTTTATATAGAAAAATCGTTTTGTAAAATACAAAAATCGATTTTATATACAAAAATCGATTTTATAAATACAAAAAAATAAAAAAATTATAAAAAAATTCTAAATCA
>NW_013623233.1:557-743 GCF_000695525.1 Brassica oleracea var. oleracea
GGGGGAGATCGCCGGAGATATCGTCGGATTTCAGGGGGAAATCGCCGGAGAGAAGAGAGGAGTCGCGCAGAGGAAGAAGAGAGAAATGGAGAAGAAGAAGGGGCTTGTGGTTATAAAACCTAGGGTACGACGGACATTTTCCGTCGGAATTCCATCGGAATTATAATTTCAATTTTCGCGAAATAT
>NW_013623234.1:0-99 GCF_000695525.1 Brassica oleracea var. oleracea
GGCTCTTTTCCTGTGGCTAGGTAATTTACCAAATCAGCATACCAAGGTTGTTTCTCCTCTGTTGCCTTGACTTCTTCAAGCTTTCTACCAGTCTCACAA
>NW_013623234.1:250-743 GCF_000695525.1 Brassica oleracea var. oleracea
CAAAAGAATCCATCTCAAGAAGCCTTGTTTTGCATCCTTCTTCGCCAAAAGGTGTCTCAGCGCAGCATGATCTGTGTAGACAATGACTTTAGATCCCACCAAGTAGCTTCTGAACTTCTCAAAGGCAAAGACAATGGCTAGCATCTCCTTCTCTGTTGTGGCATATCTCATCTGAGCATCATTCAAGGTTTGGCTCGCGTAGTAGATCACATGGGTCTTGCCATCTTTCTTCTGCTCCAAACATCTCCTGCTCTGTTGTGGCATATCTCATCTGAGCATCATTCAGGGTTTGGCTCGCGTAGTAGATCACATGGGTCTTGCCATCTTTCTTCTGCCCCAAAACAGCTCCCACAGCATAATCACTAGCATCACACATGATCTCAAAGGGGAGATCCCAATCATGTGGCTGGACAATCGGAGCACTGATGAGTTCACCTTTCACCTTTTTGAAGGCTTGTAGACATTCCACATCAAAGCTGAAAGTGGCTTCCTT
>NW_013623235.1:0-743 GCF_000695525.1 Brassica oleracea var. oleracea
CGTTTATGACAGGTAGATAGTCTGTTTCATTTAGGTTGATAAAAATAGAAAACTATGTTGTTTTGTTCTTCTTCTTTAATTTTGTCAACTGCTCTTCTTCTTCAGAAATCGTTTTACTCTTCATCATCAACTGAGGAGAAAAAAATTTACTCTGCATTTTCGAGTTATATGACATAGTAACTGGTTGGGTAGATACTTTCGATTTATATGACATAAAGCATATAAAGAGATCATATGACATTAATTTCTGGATTGAGGAGAATATATAAATCCATGCAGGACCATAACCTGAGAGTAACATCCGTTTACGGAACCAATCAAGCGTCCTAGACTACGCCAATTTTATAGTTCCTTGTGACAATACATGGAGATTGGTAAGTTAGTATTTGCTGCTCTTCTTTCTTTATGCATCATGTAAAATATTTTGTTTTTCTGCATGATAATAAATTTTATCCCCAATTGATGATGAAGAGTAAAACGATTTCTGAAGAAGAAGAGAAGTTGACAAAAAGAAGACAAAAAGAAAAAAAAACGATGTAGTATTCTGTTTTTACCAACCCAAATTAAACCGTCTCTCCACCTATCATAAACCAAGTTAACGTGTAAATTACACTGATACAGTTTTATGGGAATTAGTTTAAAATCGATAGTTTGTGCATATAATTCAAAAAATAAAGTTGTTCATGTGGTTTTTGTCATGGCTTAAAAGTTTGTGTGTGAAATAGCCGGGAACAACTAGTTCA
>NW_013623236.1:0-116 GCF_000695525.1 Brassica oleracea var. oleracea
AACTACTAAAGATGGACATATAGAGTTTTTCTGCAGAAAAATGTTTTAAAGAAGCCTTAAAGGAATTGTGCTTCGACTATTCCATTTGCAGGGCGTGTCTAGACCTTTCTGTCGAA
>NW_013623236.1:233-743 GCF_000695525.1 Brassica oleracea var. oleracea
CTTATATGGTGGCCTAAGTCAAGGCTGAACCAATGCTAAATGTAGAAAGGTGTTTGGTACCTTTTTACATTTATCCGACCTTGTAACTACTAAAGATGGGAATATCGAGTTTTTCTGCATAAAAATGTTTTTAGCAAAACTTATAGGAATTGTGCTTTGACTATTCCATTTGCAGGGCGTGTCTAGGCCTTTCTGTCGAATCAGATTTAACAAAGATGGAGAATAGCCTTAAGTTTAAGTGGTAATAACTTCTTTTTTATCTCGAGATCGAATCCGCTGAATCGGTCGATTAATGCTTATTGTATGAGCTATGTCTCTGGTCAAGATAATCATATATGGTGGCCTAAGTAGAGGCTGAACCAATGCTAAATGTAGAAAGGTGTTCGGTACCTTTTTACATTTATACGACCATGTAACGCCTAAAGATGGACATATCGAGTTTTTCTGCAGAAAAATATTTTTGACAAGCCTTAAAGGAATTGTGCTTTGACTATTCCATTTGCAGGGCGT
>NW_013623237.1:0-743 GCF_000695525.1 Brassica oleracea var. oleracea
CGAACAGATAAACTTTGTGTCGTTTTTAGACAAACTACATGTCGTTTTTAGACAAACTACATGTCGTTTATACACAAATGTCCTACTGGTTTTTAGAAATGAAATGGCAAAAAACGGTTGAGCTTAACTTGGTCCAAAAAGAATCTTATTGGGACGGAGGCCCTCCACCAAGACCCAAGACCAAGACCCAAGACCCAAGACCCAAGACCCAAGACCCAAGACCCAATTTTTTTCCTCTTGGCCGATGTGGGATACTTCCCCATGACCTCTTATTCATTTAATTGACATTTCCTTGGGTTTATTATATCTAAAGCCCATGTCATTTACATTCACCTTTTAATTAAAGCCCAAAGGCATTTAATTGATCCAACAATCCCCACATGAATAGAAATGGATCTTCTAAACATATGCAAACTAAATGCAGACTCGATAGACTCTAAAAAAAACTATACTTATTCTTATTCTAATCCTGACTAGACTAGACAGACTTATCGAGAGTGTTTGCGAAAAATTCACTGTGTTTGAGTTGGTGGCATTTTTAAGCCTTGAACCACTCATAGTTAATATTTGTCGGGTTTACTTTACCAGAAGGTGAACATGATGTCTTGAACCAACCGGTGTTTTATGTAAACCGAGACAACAGGCATAACACAGCTTCATTTTCTCTTAGAACTTAGTTCTCTATTGTGTTCATTGTGTGATGTGCCGTGGGGTAGCGCACCGGGCAAAACAGGCATGCATGG
>NW_013623238.1:0-269 GCF_000695525.1 Brassica oleracea var. oleracea
ACTAATCACTGGACGACTAACTTGAAGGTCTTCTAGAAGAAAAAACCATGGACGACTAACTGGACAACCTTATGGACGACTTAATGGAAAGTCTTCTGGAAGACTAATCACTGGACGACTTACATTGTGGTTTCGTATGGCCAGTTTCCTTGCATTTTGAGCATCTATAAACTATGTGTTGCTTCCGGGGTTTGCGTCCTCTCATCCTGGATAGCTCCAACCAAGATTGCCATCTTGATTTCTTCTGTCTTCCCGGACCACGTTTTACT
>NW_013623238.1:374-743 GCF_000695525.1 Brassica oleracea var. oleracea
TGAACCAACAGATGTTCCAGCAGCTATAGCATGAGAGCAAGGTATTTTCTCCACTGCATAGACACCACAATCACACTTTCCATGTTCCAAATCAACCACATAGTCCATTTTCCCACCTTTCACAAAGAATCGCCACCCATCAATTGGTTGTACCGTCATCGTATCCGCTATCTCTGATCGAACAACAAGCAAGTATTCAACACCTCGACTATGTTGAGTTGGGAGACTCAAAGCATATTCTCTCCTTTTCCAAAACCACTTTCCTAGCTTCTCCCTTATGAACTCCAACAGGAACTGAAGCGGAAATCCTCTAGCTCGCTTCAGAGCGGAATTAATAGATTTAGCGATGTTGCTTGTCTTTATGTTGTA
>NW_013623239.1:0-554 GCF_000695525.1 Brassica oleracea var. oleracea
CTCCCTTCTTATAAGCATGAGGATTTATTGTTCAAGCTCGGACTTTCAGATATTTATTCCATCCATCACGCCTAACTTGCCGAACATGCCTAACCGCACGCTAGGATCCTACGATGCATGATCCTAACGGGCTGGGGGGCTAACTGTTGGGTCAAAAACGGTTACGACAGAATTACCACCCGAAAATCCTCGGGTATCGTATTTCTGAAAGAGATAGTAAAAAGGAAAATGTAGCTTTCGTAAAATATAACCAAACACGAAGTTTTTACGAAGAAGTATCCTTGAAGATTCAAACCAAACTAACCAAGCTCGACCGTTGCGTAATTACCACGCATACACGCTGTCCGGTCGCTTCGTAGCAACCAAGACCGAGCTCGAGCCAAAGCTCGGTCGCTATGTAGCGACCGAACGCTCGTCCCACTCGGTCACTACGTAGCGACTGAGCTCGAGCCGAAGCTCGGTCGCTACGTAGCGACCAAGCGATCGTCCCGCTCGGTCACTACGTAGCAACCGGGCTCGAGCCAAAGTTCAGTCGTTGTCTAGCGATTGAACCC
>NW_013623239.1:563-743 GCF_000695525.1 Brassica oleracea var. oleracea
AACATCGATACGACATCAATCCATGCATTCTCGTCAAACCTTCGAGTGCTATCTCCTGAAGACCGTAGCAAGCTCATTCCATGTTTTCCGCTATTCAAATTCATCGATCAAACTTCGCGCATTAGAAACCGCCGAAAGTTTGTTCTTTATCAAAAAGAATTCGTAGTAAACGTGTCGAGT
>NW_013623240.1:0-419 GCF_000695525.1 Brassica oleracea var. oleracea
CAGAATTCTTAAAATTTATACCCCGTTAATGATGCGAGATCCTTCCGTAACAACTTTTGGCCTCCCTGATTCGCTCGTGGCTTGATGAGTGTCAAAGCCCGACGGAACACCAGCGAAGAAATCATCGAAGTCCGGGATAGGGACCTCGCTCGAACCACTTCCATCGCCAAAAGCAAGGTTCGGATCCCATCCTGGAAGCATGCAATCGTCCACCGAAAACTCCAGGTCACCGAGATCAATATCTTTCCCATTCGAAGAATTCGGCCCGCCAAAATAGTGGGAGCGGCGTTGGGACCAGCGTTGGGACCTTGGTCTTCAGGCTCGGATTCACTCCTTGTTTCTCCGCCCAAAGCAGTACCAGGATGCACAAACCTCAACGCCTTACGAACTCTCTTCGGCATAAAAGAAGTCCAGAAAAA
>NW_013623240.1:550-743 GCF_000695525.1 Brassica oleracea var. oleracea
AAGTGAACCCCTTACCCACTTACATGAAGTTCCGAGGAACTACCCTGTACGTGTCCGGGTCCCGGATGATCTGTAATCGAAGAAGCGCTTCGAAATGATCAACGGTGAGAGAGAGACCATGCTCGTAGCTCAGCACCAGGATCCCAATGAGGTGCTGGATGCTAAGAGGATTCAGTTGGCTTATTGCCACCCC
>NW_013623241.1:0-496 GCF_000695525.1 Brassica oleracea var. oleracea
CTCTCCGGAGATAACTACTTGCAGTGGGCACTAGATACAAAGATCAGTCTAAGGTCAGAGGAACTTGGTGATACTATCATCAAGGGCAACAATGAGACCGATAAGAATCGGTATATGGCTATAAGTATTATACGCCATCACCTCATTGAAGGTCTAAAAGATCAGTACATCACGATGGAAAATCCACTAGAACTTAGGGATGCTTTACAGCATAGATATGATCACCAGAAAACGGTGTTACTTCCAAAGGCTAGAAACGACTGGAAGAATCTCAGATTCTTGGATTATAAGTAGGTGGATGAGTACAATTCAGTCTTATTTAAGACGGTCTTGATGTTGAGACTTTGTGGTGAAGTAGTAACCGAAGAAGAGTTACTTGAGAAGACTTACTCTACATTCCATTCATCGAATGTGATACTGCAACAGCAGTACAGAATGAAAGGCTTCGACACATATACTGATCTGATCTCGTGCCTACTTCTGGCCGAGGCAAACA
>NW_013623241.1:547-743 GCF_000695525.1 Brassica oleracea var. oleracea
CAGCACCATTACCGGAGGCTAATGAGGTTGAAAGGAAAGATCCCAACGAGTGCAATTATGTCCAAAATGACAAGAGATCACACGGCAAAGGCCGAGGTGAATACAAGGGGCATGTGCGTGACAATTACTCGAACAGCCGAGACAACTAGTCGACCGACCGGAAAGGAAACCACAATAACCGTGGTCGTGGTTCCAA
>NW_013623242.1:0-268 GCF_000695525.1 Brassica oleracea var. oleracea
AACCGAAAAACCGAGTTTTCCCGTCAAAATAAAAACGAGTTTTCCCGTCGAAACCAAAAAACCGAGTTTTCCCGCCGAAACCGAAAAGCCGAGTTTTCCCGCCAAAAACGAAAAACCGAGTTTTACCGCCAAAACCAAAAAACCGAGTTTTCCCGCCAAAACTGCAAAACCGAGTTTTTCCGTCAAAATCAAAATCAAGTTTTCCCGCCATAATCTTTCCGCAACCGAGATCCCAGCAAACAGCTTGTTCACCTTGGCGAACAATGCA
>NW_013623242.1:281-743 GCF_000695525.1 Brassica oleracea var. oleracea
CGAGTTTTCCCGTCAAAATAAAAACGAGTTTTCCCGTCGAAACCAAAAAACCGAGTTTTCCCGCCGAAACCGAAAAGCCGAGTTTTCCCGCCAAAAACGAAAAACCGAGTTTTACCGCCAAAACCAAAAAACCGAGTTTTCCCGCCAAAACTGCAAAACCGAGTTTTTCCGTCAAAATCAAAATCGAGTTTTCCCGCCAAAACCGCAAAAACCGAGTTTTCCTGCCAAAACCGATAAACCAAATTTTCTCGCAAAATACTGTAACACCGAGTTTTTCCGCCAAAAATCGCAAAAAGATTGTTCCCGCCAAAATCTAACAAATTTTCCCGCCAAAACCGTAAAAACAAGTTTTTCCGCCAAAACCACAAAAACGAGTTTTTCTGCCAAAACCAGAAAGATTATTTTTCCCGCAAACCGCAAAAATCTAGTTTTCCAACCAAAACCACAAAAAAAAAAATTTCC
>NW_013623243.1:0-742 GCF_000695525.1 Brassica oleracea var. oleracea
TATATATATATATCATATATATGCATTATTTTTAAACCACATAAATTGAAAAATAAAATATAAATTTTACAGAAAGTAAAGTATACATAATTTTGTATCTGAAATTTAATTTGATAAAAATATACACCCACCCAAATCACTTTCTTATTTATTAATTTCATATTTATTAATATTGGGATATATTACTTGATTTTGTCATGCATTAAAAATACATTAACATTATGGCCCAAAATCTAAGTTGTAAATGAAGCCCAGTTTATAATAGATTAACATCAAGAGCTGCGTAAAAATAGGAATAAAAATAATAATGTTGTTTTTTTTTGGAAAAAAAATATTTAGTTAAGATAATTGTTAATGCGTATAAGTAGATATCATTTTTGGAATAGTTTGTTTTGATTATGGAAGGATTAAATCTTTTGATTTTTTTTGTTCTGGGATTAAATCTTCTGATGGCGGTTATCATTTAAACTTAGAAAGCTAAGAATTTTAAACAAATCATAAATTGGGTATGTTTTAAAATCGCTTAACCATCTTTGGTTTAGATTAATACACAATGTTGATTTTCATATTCAACTAAGAAACAAAGAATGTTAAGAAGGATTGATGTGAACATACATCATATCATCTTGGTCTAAATTAAATTACATGTTTTCTCAAACTAATGATTTTACGTTTTGGTTTGTAATGGTTTAGGTTCGTTATAAGACAATTGGATAAATGTTATTCATGTTGAAAAAAAAAA
>NW_013623244.1:0-742 GCF_000695525.1 Brassica oleracea var. oleracea
CATTGGATGCTAATTATACTAAAGCAGACATTACATTCACTTTCCCCATGCACAAACATGAAATTTTCCCACAAAATGTTTAAAACCTTTTGACTTGAAATCAACTCAACACATTTGATACACAGACTTTCTTTCTTCAAACTATTTGTTTTCAACTTAATACCTACATTACTTAGTCATGTAGTTCCTTTTTCAGAATTTTTGGCTAAAATATATACGCAAAAATATTAATTCATTTATTCAAAAATACATACAAGACATTGTTTTGTTTACATAAAATTAAACTAAATTACTACGACACGTTGGCAACTGTTTGCATTCCTTGCATTCCAACTACGTAAACAATGCAAGTGGAATGCATGCCCACATAGAGTATTTGCCAATCTAACATTGGAGTCAAATTCCTCTAAGCAAATAATACACTCACTTTCTCCATGCACAAATATGAAATTCTCCATCGGTATAGGAATTAACAGTATTTCTTGATGTCCATTCACATCATCAATAACCCTTAACTCTATATCTCCAGTATTCACATTTGGTACTGGAGATTCAGTACACCTATTTAATAATCTAATTATACAGCATAATAGTAAACCTACACCTATACCTATCAACACTATTCCTACCAGAAAGATATCGTTTCCATCTGAAGAATCACCATCATAGTTAGAAGACATCTATAAAAACGTAAGGAAAAAAAATATGTATTAAAAAAATCAATGGGCACTACAAAAAAAAA
>NW_013623245.1:0-742 GCF_000695525.1 Brassica oleracea var. oleracea
GATAAACATGAAAAACTTAAAAGATTTTGGGTTGAAAAAAGCACATCAAAATCATCACAATACTTCAAGAACACCTGCACATGTATACATCTACATAGAGATAGCGAAAGAAGAGTTTTAGTACAAACCTTGCCAAGGCCTGCAACTGGCTCACCGCTGGGGATAGGACGCGGACTCACAACATTTGACCACGCACCTACATTTACAGAGTTAAAGAACAAACAATCCAATATACTCTCTTGTTCAATGTGTTAAAAAAATCTTTACAGAAGTCTAAGAAAATTAGTTTACCTGAAAAGCAATCTGCTGTTGTGCATGCAACAATATACTCTCTTGTTCAGGTTGATGTTGCGTTATTCCTTGATTCGCACGTCTCACAGTAAGAGTGTTATCTCCCATTTTGACGCCGCAGCGCACGCAATATCTGTAACAGAGAGATCTTGGTAACTGTTATTTATGTGTTTAAAAAAGTTGTTCACCTATAGACCACCAACACTGAAACTCAAAAAAAATACTTGGTAGAATGGTAAACAGTAAAATCATACCTCAAATATCATGCCATCCAAAGACATTGTGTTACTTGCCTCTTCAAAAGATCGCATCTCCACAAAAGCAAACTTCTCATGGTTTACATAAACATTAACAACAGCATCAACTGGACCAGCAGTGTTTCCACCAACAGCAGTCATAACTTGACTAAATAATGTAGCCACTACCTGCAACATAGGAAAGTAAATCAATG
>NW_013623246.1:0-742 GCF_000695525.1 Brassica oleracea var. oleracea
CATTATTATTACGTGAGCGATCATTTTGTTTCTCAAGACTTTCTCTTTATCGATAATCTTAATGGCCACGTTCTCTCCGTTAACAATGTTCCTAGCGAACTTGACTTTCGCGAAGGTGCCTTCACCCAAAGTTCTACCAAGCTCGTACTTGCCCATGCGTGTCCTGCTAACACCCGAACTACTACTACTAAACCCTGAAGATGACTCAGACGGCGCCGATCGCGAAGGAGATGCTCCAGAAACCATCTCTAGGAACAGAGACCCGGCGAATAGTCAAATCAAATGAAGATTAGTCCGAGGAAGGTAGTTAATCAAAGTTTAAATTACTTTCATTAAGTATTAAATCTATTTCTGTTTAGGATGAGGTTGTATGTTCCCGGTTTAATTACTATCTTCACTTGTTTAAAATAAATATGTCAAAAATGATATCAATTTAAAATGCTCACATTTAAAAGTTCTCCGTTTAATTACTATCTTCACTTATTTAAACTAATCATGTCTAAAATGATTGTAAAAGAATTAAACAACGAACTTGATTTCTTAAGACACAATAAATTTTGTTTGTATGTTTTAGTGAATTCTATACAGTATATGTCTATATGATGATTGTCTAAAATAAAAGCATAATATTTTATTGGAAAAATTATTGTTTCTAAAATAAAAGCATAATATATACATTTTTCGGTTGTACATCTAAATGAATATAACTAACGGTTTCTTAAATATGTATTTTGCGTTTGAC
>NW_013623247.1:0-742 GCF_000695525.1 Brassica oleracea var. oleracea
CCTTTGGGAGAATCATTAAATTCCTCGGGCCTAGCGATAGAGCCGTTAGGGCTTGCGACAGCTTATAAGTACCCGAGAGTGTTCCTACGCTGTTCTAACTTTCTTCTTCTTCTTTTTACAATCAAAGATCTTTCCTTACCGGACTCTGATAAGAAGGCTCCATCGTTCTTCTGTCCTCTTCCGATGATCACGGCTGAGCGGCTCGAGGAGCTTTATACCGTTCACGGCGTTGATCGGGCTGTCGTAGTTGATTTGGCTTCCACGACTGAGTCTCCGGAAGCCGTTTGTGATGGATACGGCGGAGCATATCTCACCTTCTTTGGGACCTGCGGTCTTTCCTTCCCGATCCCGAAACCTGTCCTTAGTGTTCTAGTGGAGCTGGGTTTGTCGCTCACTCAGATGTGTCCCAACTTCTTGAGGCATCTTTTGGCACTTTTAGTCAAGGCTCGCGAAGAAGGTCTGCTGTTCGGCCTCGACGAGCTTCGTCATCTCGTTTTGATGAAGCGAAACAATCAAAACCTTGGGACCCTTCTTATGTCTCCCCTTTAAGGAATTCACATCATCTAGGGTATCCCATATCGCGATGAGAACTGGCGGGAAGAGTTCTTTGTCTTCAAGATCGACGAGGCGTCTGTGGGAGGTTTTGATTTCTCGAGGCTTCCTCGCTATTGGGCTGAGGACATAGGTAAGTTCTCCTTTAGTTCTTTCGCACACGCGGGAAATTTACTGATTGATTTTTTTT
>NW_013623248.1:0-742 GCF_000695525.1 Brassica oleracea var. oleracea
ACACTTTTATTAGTTCAACAACTATACTGATTATATCAATAGTTAGATTTAATAGTTTAGATCAAACCCAACTTTAAAACAAAAAAAACAAAAATATCAACAATAATTAAGAATTAATAACCTTTAACAAAAAAGACTAAAATTCAAACCATAATAATAGACCTTAAAGTAAAAATTCACACATATCACAAAATAATAGAAAAAAAAGAAAATTAGGTTAAAAGAAGTATTTTTCTTATGAGATCTAAGATCTTATTGTAAAATGAAATATATTTACACATATGCCAAATAACAAACCTATTTTTATGATTTAAGCAAGAAACTACAGAATCATATGATGATCTAAATGTAGGTGGCTCATCAACACCATCCACCCCCACCGGTTACAAAGCACCCAAGAAAACACACATGACATAGCTTATTGAAGATACAATATTTTTTTACAACGACAGTTTCTAGAATAATGCTTTACCATCGTTTCACTTTTTATTTGCCTCCCGCTATGTTTTGAGTTCTTGTAACTTTCGATATAAATATATTTCAAATTCTTCATAAATAATAAGAGAAACTAAAAAGGTGCCATAAAATAAACACTTTTATTAGTTCAATAACTATACTGATTATATCCATCACAATCAATAGTAAGATTTAACAGTTTAGATCAAACCCAACTTAAAAAAAAAACAAAAATATCGACAATAAGAGTTAATAACCTTTAACAAAAAATACTAAATTTCAAACA
>NW_013623249.1:0-742 GCF_000695525.1 Brassica oleracea var. oleracea
AGTTCTGGAGGCAGAGGCAGATCTAAAGAGGAGCATCTCTTTGCTGCTACTGAGGCTGCAGCTCAGACCCCGTAACCTCTCTCTATCCTTTTGGTTTTGACAATTCTTGTGAAGGTCTTTAAATCACTGAAGAGGAAAAACAATATTTTTCAGAGTTTTTATAATCTTTTGCTATAACTTGGATAGAGACTCTTTAGATCAAACTAATTATGAAGGTCAATATCAATATCTATTGGTGTCTATTGGAGATTCAAACTCTTATGTACAGTTACAATAATATGAGTTCAACTTTCAAGTCTCTGATACATTATTTTCGCAACAAAAAAAAAAATTTACTGATTTAGACTAAGCTAATATATTCTTTGAAAGTCTATGAGAACATTGAGAAATATGCAAAAGCATAAATTTTTGTTTTCGTGACAAAGTTAAGATATGAACTAAATTTTGATCGTCATGAACTTTTCAGTTCCTATTTAATTTTTTCAGTTTTGACCAAAGAAAACACAAAAATATAGTTCTCTAGAGTCCTAATAAAAATATTATTTGAAACATTTGTTAACCTAGCGATTTCTTTTCATGAGAATTCAACTAAACAAGATAAAAAAAATAGATTTACATATATTTAATTGCCATTTTATTCATTTTGCTGACTATTTCATTTGGATATTAATACACAACAAATTTCAAATTCTACCAATTTCAAATTTTAATAATGTATCTTTCTGAAGTTACAAAAAATAAA
>NW_013623250.1:0-742 GCF_000695525.1 Brassica oleracea var. oleracea
TTTTTTTTTAAGAACATTAGCTAAGAAACTTCCATTGGACCACTAAAAATAAGAGTTTCTTAACTAAAGTTCTTGCATTACTTTTATTAATTAAAAAATCATTGAGAAATCCATTAAACATGTTATTGACGTCAATTGCAGGCCCAGTATTAGCCCAGCTAATATTACTTTTGGTCGAACAAATTTCAACACTAAACCAGGCTAATGTTTGGTTTCGGTTCGACGCTAATTTCACATTTACATGGGAATATAAACAGTATAAACATAGAATAACACAATTCAAGTCCCCATCAATGCTAGAGAATGATTAAGAATTTACGAGATTTAAATTCCCTTTGAAGACAAAGTATTTAACTAATACAACCACAATGAAGTCCCCAACAAATTAACGCATCTTTGACATAGACCAAGTATGCGAAGATTGTTACTATTTTAAGAAGACGAAACAATTTTATATCTTCCTTCAAACAAGATAATCACAAAAACAAACACAAGTATCTACATTTTTTATTTTCGAACATTAATTTTACTTTATGTTTAAATTTAAACTGAACTACGACTATCAGCATAATTCTACTTTTATTGAGGCGATCAATCACAACCACTTATGCTATTCCACATTGAACTAAGAAACTTTAAAACAAAGTAATACACTATTATTGGTAACCACTATAAAATGGAACAGAAAAATATCATTCTTTTCAACATATATTCATCTTTATATTTTTAACATATTTTTTTT
>NW_013623251.1:0-260 GCF_000695525.1 Brassica oleracea var. oleracea
GCACTACGCGGTTGCTTCTCTTGGCTTTGGTGAAGGGACGATCACCATTTCCGACTCACTTCTCATCATCGCATATGTTTTGTCTCTTTCTTTGTTTCTGCACAAAGTCAAACCCATTAGAAGCAAATTGTTTTTTCTCAAAAATCAATTGCTCCTTTTCAAAAACAGTTTTAAAAGGAAAGTAGACGTCTTGTTGTGGTTTTGATTTCTTGAGAAGTCCAAACATCCTGAAAACACTTAACAAAGTTAGCAAATAAAAA
>NW_013623251.1:317-742 GCF_000695525.1 Brassica oleracea var. oleracea
TTCAGAGTTCTTTCACTGGTTCAAAGGATGATAGGCAGTCAAAATTCAACAATCAAAACCCAAAACAAACTTTGTGGGAAAAAGAAAAGAAAAAGAAAAATGAAGAGATTTTTTTTTGTGAATCCGCCTTAACTGTCCTAAGGCTGAGTTTCTCTTCAGCCATCAGGGTTTCTCTTCCACCACTCCCCCTGGATTTCTCTTCAGAAGTGATTCAAGCCAAAACTTTTACCCAAAACTAATTTTTTTTTTTTTCGAATTTTTTTTTTTTTTATAATGGCGATCACAAGGGAGTAAAGGAACAGCCCGGATCCAAAAATAAATAATAAAAGAAAATGATGAAGAGATGCGAAGATGAAAAGAAGAATGGAAACAAACCAACCAAAGTGGCTCTGATACCACTTGATACGCCCTAAATCGGGAAGGAT
>NW_013623252.1:0-158 GCF_000695525.1 Brassica oleracea var. oleracea
TTTCGGCAGCAAAATAACGCGGAGCGACTTGCAGGTGTCGCTCCAGGAAGTCTCTCCAGGGCCGATTTTGGTGTCTCCGGACGAGAGGACGCGAGCGACCTTGGTGTGTCGCTCCAACAGGTCGCTCTGAACATCGGGAGCGACTTCGGCACGTCGCT
>NW_013623252.1:164-390 GCF_000695525.1 Brassica oleracea var. oleracea
ACTTCGGCACGTCGCTCTGGGAGGTCGCTCCAGGGTCAAATCTGTGTGTCTCCGGACGTGAAAACGCGAGCGACTTCGTGCGGTCGCTCTGGGAAAGTCGCTCCGGGATGTGGTGCACATCGACTTCATGTAGTTGCTCCGGGAAGTCGCTCCGGGCAGTGCTCGTCCAAAGACCACTCTAATCACCTCTTTTGAGCTCCAAATGCACTCAAATGTCTCCAGGAAC
>NW_013623252.1:564-742 GCF_000695525.1 Brassica oleracea var. oleracea
TTTCTAGAACTCATAGGGAGAGAGGTTTGAAGGTGGGAGCTCATAGCCAAAAGAAACACACAAAGCACTCAAATCAACATCTAAATTCAGCAATAGTACACCCTCTCTTATTATACTCTAGCTTCTCTAGACCTATCTCAACTCTTTTCATCCCTACACTCATCATCATGCATTCACA
>NW_013623253.1:0-742 GCF_000695525.1 Brassica oleracea var. oleracea
CGGAAGAGAGAAGAAATGTTTATCTTGGATTATTTACTGATGGTTTCTGCCCATTTGGAAAGCATGGAAGACAGTATTCTATATGGCCAGTTATTGTGACACCGTACAACTTACGGCCGAGCTTGTGCATGCGACGAGAGTTTTTGTTTCTCTCAATTCTAGTCCCCGGGCCAGATCATCCGGCCAGATCATCCTAAAAGATCACTAGATGTGTTTCTTCAACCACTAAGGTAATTTTTTTATTAATATATTTTTTTTATAATGTCGATTACTAACTTGTCCCTATTTACTTACTTTAAATATTTTTGTAGGCGGTTCCTAAAAGGAAAGGAGACCGTTTAGTTGGGTTGGCCTGCCGTGCTTTTTCGTATCCGGCATCTTCATCGCAAGCTCCGTATGCCGATCCCATGATTCTCGAGGAGCTACATGACAAAGATGAACGGATTGGGGCATTGGAGGAGCAGAACACCACTATCCTTTCGGAAAATGCCACTATCCGTTCGGAGAATGCCACTATCCTTGCTGAGTTGGCATCCCTGAAGAAGTTCAACACCGAGATAATGCAGAAGCTAGATCGCTTGATGTCTTCGAGTTCATCTTAGTTTTTTTCGGCTTTTTAAAACTTTCAGAATGTTTTTTTTTTCTATTTCGGTTTGTATGAATATTAAACTTTCTGAATGTTTTTTTTCTATCTAGGTTTGTATGAATTTAAATTATATAATATTATTAGTTTTAAATTTCT
>NW_013623254.1:0-742 GCF_000695525.1 Brassica oleracea var. oleracea
ATGGATCCTTCTACTTCAAGAATTCGACATAGAGATTAAAGATAAAATAGGAGTAGAAACGGTGTCGCAGATCATCTTTCCCGGATACTAATAGAAGATGACGTTCCTATCGATGACTTCTTACCAATGGAAAACGTTTACCAAACGGATTCATTCGTCGAAAATGTATGTCTCACTTCCGAAGAACTGTCGATCGACGACAATGATGCTATGTCGATCGACGACATGGATACTATGTCGATCGACACTCCAGATGATCTAAACAAAAAAATAAATCCCATAACCCTCACCTTCGATATAAAAGTAAACGTCGCACAGAACGAGCTGCACCCCGACCATGATTCAGCTGATATAGGTGAAAGTCTGCATCGGGAAGTGCACACAGTCGAAAAAGGTTCAAGGAGCAGACCTTGGTACGCTGATATAGTGAACTATCTAGCTGTTGACATAGAACCCGAGGAGCTGAGAGGGTATAAACGGAAGAAGTTTTTAAGAGAAGTAATGAGATATCACTGGGACCAACCATATCTCTACAAGCACTACTCTGATGGGATATATAGGCGCTGCGTCGCCAAAACTGAAATATCCGATATTTTATTCCAATGCCATGGATCCGACTATGCTGGAACTTTTGCAACCTTTAAAACGGTATAAAAGTTCTTCAAGCGGGATTCTGGTGGCCGACTATGTTTTGGGATGCTCATGCGTTCATAGCACAATGCGACAGATGTCAACGGAGAGG
>NW_013623255.1:0-742 GCF_000695525.1 Brassica oleracea var. oleracea
TTTTGACTTTTATCTTATATATGATTTTGAAAGCTTTCAAATCAACCCTCAAACTGATACATGTCTTCTTTTTTTTAACACAAAACTGATACATGTCATTTAAATGTTTTTAGTCGTATACTTAAGAAAAACTTACATTTTTATAATTTAAAGTCGTTTTAAAAAATTCAAAATATAACTTATAAGAAAAAATTTAATTTTTAATTATAGGGTTAATGTGATTGTTTATTTTTTTAATAATATAAAATTAAACAAAAATGAAGAATGATGCAAAAATTGTTATCAAATCTTTATTATTCATAATCATTAATTGTCATATATATGTAAATCTTATTAGGTAATTTTGTAGATTTTATTTAAGGAAAGAATACACACTTCTTATATTTTAGGTTAATATAATGTTCTCTAGTAGACATTAAACCAAATATGACATAAAAACCTTATTTTTTCCAGCGAACACATTCTTGAAAAAAGTGAACAGTATTGTTTCTTTTATCTTCCATATGGTTTTCAAAGCTTTCAAATCAACCATCGAATTGATACATGTCATTTTAATGTTTTTAGTCGTATACTTAAGGAAAACTTACATTTTTGTAATTTAAAGTCGTTTTAAAAATAAATCAAAATATAACATATAAAAAAATTCTAACATATAAAAAAAATATACCATATAAGATGTCCTCATTTTTGTATTCTAAAGTCGTTTTAAAAAAATATAACATATAAGGTTTCCTCATTTTTG
>NW_013623256.1:0-741 GCF_000695525.1 Brassica oleracea var. oleracea
TACTGGTTCTTGTTTTGTGTGAAGCTAGATCGCTGAGAGGGGTTGAAAGCTGGACGCGCTGTTTTAGCTGGTGTGTGCGCCAAAGATAACTCATGGAGTTTTGCTATCTTTGCTGCTGCTGGTACGGTTGTGACGTTAAATTGTCGAACATGAAGAGCTAAGTGCTGGTTCATGTTTGTCAAGAAGATACTCAAAGCATGCTCTGGAGCAAGAGTAATTCTTGTCATAGCCGAATCAAACTTTTCAAGATATTCATCAATGGAGTCGCTCCCTTGTTTCAGGCTGACTAGCTCGGATAGTGGATCGTCAAAGAGCTCACTGAAGCGTTCAGATGCTGCAGCAACGTATTCTGGCCATAGAGGGAACACGTTGTAGCGGTTGGCGATATAAGCGTGGTGCCATTGTAAAGCCTTGCCGGTCATGTGAAGAGAGGCGAAACGAACTTTTAGTTCTGGTGGGGTACTGTCAATTGAGAAGAATTGCTCGCAACGATAAATCCATTCTCGGATTTCTGAGCCATCAAACATAGGGAATCCTATCTTCGTAAGTCGTGATGATAAGCTATTAGGACGGCTCTGGTTTTGGTTCTGTGTATGGTCGAATGGATGGTGATCTGTTTTTGATGCACTTTGGTATGGGGGAAAGCGATCGGGTGGGACGGGTCGCCGGTTTGTATCTGCTCCTGTAAGATCAGAGGATGATTCTGCTTGCTTTCCTTCACGTTGGTTGAAGGGTGGGGAG
>NW_013623257.1:0-741 GCF_000695525.1 Brassica oleracea var. oleracea
TTTTTTTTTTTCAAACTCTTCCATTGATAAGACTGACCGACCATACTCATCATCGATTCACCGCAAAACCAAAGTCATCATCTTCTATCAACCGAGAAGCAAAGACATTGGTAGAAGCTTCGAAGTCTGTATCAGAAGACTCTCTTAACCTCTCTATCTTCTCCACAGCATCTCTCATCTCCATCCTCCTCTCTTCATCTTCTTCGCAACAGCTCAGCCCTATTTTCAACAGTCTCAGCATCTCTGCTTTACAGTTCTTCTTCCCAATCATTTCCTTGTCAAACACGTCACTTGTTTTCTTCTCCTTCACCATTTCACTCACCCAAGTCACAAGGCTCATGTTAACATCATACCCTTTACTTAGATAATTCTCAGGAAACCTACCGGTTATAAGCTCCAAGATCAGGACACCGAGGCACCACACATCGGTCTTCTTCGTTATATGTCCCTTTAAGCTGTACTCTGGCGATTTATAAGCGATCATTAGGTTATGAGATTGCTCTGAGTTCATCACGGGTCTTAGCGCGTAGTCTGTTAAGAGAGGCTCAAATGCTTTGTTAAGAACGACGTTGGATGACTTGAGATGACCGTGAGGGATGGTCAGTGTTGGTAGCTCCTTGAACAAGTAACCTAAACCCTTGGCAACTCCTTGTATAATATTTAGCCTTGTTGGCCAATCCAATCCAGGTTGATCCACCGAATGATTCGCTGAAACAACAGAGCAGTTTTATCACGTTAAAA
>NW_013623258.1:0-741 GCF_000695525.1 Brassica oleracea var. oleracea
AGCCTCAATCCTCATCAAGGCATTACGTTGGTTGATGCCCATCTTCCGAGGTAGCATACGTTGTGCCCCTCTTACCAACAAAGGGCAATCATCTTTTTCATGGAGTAGAGAATAGCACTGAAAGCAATGCTTCTCCAGCTTCAAATATTCCAGCTCAACTTCGGTAACATCCCCTGAGGGTAGTTCGATATCCAAGGTCATTTCCAGTGGGAGCAGACCATTAGCATCCATTCTGAGCCTAGCTCCCTCAATATCACGCACTGGATAGTTTCCCAAGGCGTCCTCAATTGTATCCACTGTCTTATCGTTCCAGAAATGGAGTGGAATGCCAATTATATTGACCCAAAAGCTTATAGTCGAAGGGAACTGGTCTGAGACCACCGGCTCCCATCTCTGAATGAGGAGCATCCATTTCTTGTAGTGATATGGTCCGTTGTGAAGGATAGTGGCCAGTTCTTCTTCAGTTTCGAACTTGAACTGAAATTTGTCAGCTCCCAGATCTCGACCGTGCGCCCTTCCTTCAAGGTGCCAGACTTGGGGTAAGAAGTCCACCACAGCACGTGGTCGTTGGACTTGAGGGTTCGTAACCCTTCCTATAATGGTGAGGCGATTAGCAGCTATAAGACTCTCGTTATTGCTCTCCGGTATGCGAACCGGAGGTCTTTTTGGGGGTGGCCTAGGCTCCTCCACCCACTTTTCCTTTTCTTGTCGTGAGTAGTGACGAGACATTAGATCCAGACG
>NW_013623259.1:0-741 GCF_000695525.1 Brassica oleracea var. oleracea
TATATATATATATATCCAATTGTAACAAAATATAAACTAAATATAATATAAACATAAAACATGACTAAAATCAATAAATTTAAATGTCTAAAATGATGAGATTAACTTTTAAATTTAAAATAAACAAAAAAAATCAAATCTTTTTAATAACATGTGAACAACAAAAGTATATATAAAAACTAGTATATCTTTTTGTAAATAGAAATTACTAAATTATAATAGATGTATACGAGTCATTGATGTTCAAATCTATTTATCTTTTAGTATGCATCCTCTCAAATATTGATCCATACAAGGTAAAAAATTAGTTTGACAAAATATCTGTATAGCTAACTTTTGTAAAATTGGAACATCATATTCATAATATATCCACATTTATCTAAACATTAATGAATATATTAGGATACTTTAAATATAGCAATTTAAGTCAAATTGGATTACATATAGGATCACATGTCGGTTTAACCGGTAGCTGGTTCCAACGTTTAAGCGGTTTTTGCGGGTTTTGTAAGATTTTTAAATAACGAGTTTTTCTTGACCTAACCAGATTACATATCGGATCACCAAGTTTGCCGGGTTAACCAGTGGTCCGGCTCCGGGTTAGATGTCAAAACACTAAATATAACGCTTCATTTGTAACATTTAAACTAGATTTCCACCCGCACAACCGTGCGGGTATATATTTTCATATTTATATATATATAGATATTTGTTTTACATAATTATTATATATTTTTAATG
>NW_013623260.1:0-741 GCF_000695525.1 Brassica oleracea var. oleracea
ACAATATACAGCCATCGGAGCATTTTTCAGAGATCTTAGCACACGTAAGTTCAAGGAAGAAGTTATCGAACAACTTCATCAGAACATTCCGATCATATTGTGCAACCTGGAAAAGATATTTCCTCCTTCATTTTTTGACGTCATGGAGCATCTAGTTGTCCACCTACCGTATGAAGCATTGCTTCGTGGACCTGTTCATAACGGATGGATGTATCAGTATAAGCGACAGATGAAACATTTGAAGGGGAAAGCAAGAAATCTTGCAAAGGTGGAAGGTTCAATAGTTGCGGGAAGTTTGACAGCCGAAACATCTAACTTCACATCATACTACTTTGCTCCAACTGTTCGTACGAGGAAAAGAGTTCCTAGAAGATATGATGATGGTGGAGTACCGACATCATATCCAATTGATAATGTTCCTGACATTTTCTGCGAAATTGCAAGGTTTGGTGGTAAAACGAAAGAAGTATGGTGGTCATGTGAAGAGGATAAACATAGTGCCCACACTTATATTCTGCTCAACTGCGAGGATGCAGTGACCCGTTACTTTGAAAGGTAAATATTTTTGTGAATGTTAATTATATGAATTGAAGTTAATTATGTATGACTTGATTATTTGTTTAATTTGCAGCATGTTTGTATCTCAAGTTGAAGAAGCAAATATCTGCAACTGATGTGGATACACATAAAGATGAGCACTTTGTCAAGTGGTTAAAATCACATGTACGTAATATATCTCAT
>NW_013623261.1:0-741 GCF_000695525.1 Brassica oleracea var. oleracea
AGACATGTGTATATCTTTGCACGGTTTAGGCAAATCACTGAGTTCATCCATTAGGACATACTCCACAAATTCTCTCCTCTTCGATTCAATGATCTTTTCAATATAAGCAATCGAGTCCTCTATCTTAAAACTACAATGACTCCTCATGTTGAGCAGCACGGAGTTGATCTTTCCTTGTTCTCGCTCTTTCTGAAAATTTCAGTATCGTTTAGTCGTGTAGTAATCAAAGTTTCAAAAGGAAACAGTTCAGTCGGGTAGTACAAGCTGAGAGCATCGCATTAACCGAAAAATAAGAGCTTTATAGAGATTACTAGTTTTGTTCAAGTTTTATATAACATAATATATAGATTCATAAAACCTTTTTGTTTTAAGATTACTAGGAGGTTTTGGGACAAAACTCATAATTCTTTCAGACCAGATAAAATATTATTTTTGTCCCAGACAACCTCAATAATGTGATTTCTAGACTTTGCCTTGAATAATTTCCTATTTGAGTCAACAGCTTGGTAGATTCAGATAATCATATATGAGAGAAAATGAGATCACCTGGTAACTCTGTAGATCATTAAGGAGTCGGGTAATGGTCATGAGCAATGTTGTTATGTTATCATAATTTCCGGGTTTGAGTTTGTGTTGAGGAAAACAAGATTCCATGAGATATGAAATGGGAAGAACAATGGTGTGTGCTGCGGTTGAGATTATTCCGTTTCGAAGATATTCTTCCATCGACGGTATGTGCCC
>NW_013623262.1:0-741 GCF_000695525.1 Brassica oleracea var. oleracea
CAGACCATTCTGCTATGCCGGATCCTTACTTAGGGGATCTGATGTCGTATTGCAACCTGATGGTTGATCTTTTATTTCTACTAGTATGTGATCAAGGGATAAGGGCCGGACGCCTTTTAGCCGATGGGCCGGACGTTTTTAAGCCGGAGTGATGGACGCCTTTAGCCAGAAGGTCGAATGCATTTAGCTGGACACCCATATAGATTTATTCTATTCCTCTTTTAGGTTTAGTATAATCACAAGGAATTTCAAATATATGGACTGTATTGGATTGTCTTTTGTACAACTCCAAGATCATGCGTGATCACTTTATTTTACATACTATATGCAGCTGCTTTTCAGTCCATGAATCAGCTTAGGAACAAAGTTGTTCTTTCAATTTATCCAGTGATCCATATGCTGCTTACTACATCATTTGTTTCCAATTTCTTTCTTATGACAGACCATTGTCAATTTCGAAAATTCTGTAGCAGCATCCACCACATAGGAGTTTATCTCCTTATAATATGTTCCTTTAATCTCTGTGAGTACCTTGTGTAACAAGCTATGATCTAATGCTGTTATTAGGAAGACATGAACACCCTAGACCTCGTGATCATGTGTCTTCTCTCACGGTTTCATTACCTCACAAGATCCATCTATTTCATTGGTTGATCAGATGGCGTTTCTGTATATGTATATGGCCAATACGCTTATCTCTCTTTTAGATACTTTGAACCTCCACGTTTATCTTTCAATATA
>NW_013623263.1:0-741 GCF_000695525.1 Brassica oleracea var. oleracea
TTCACTTTGGAGAGTTACCCACGACCAAGGAGCTCTTGGATAAGGAAAGAGCAGTTTGGATAAGGTTTCCTCAAGCTAGAGAGGCTGGAGACAGGCTGTAAAGTAGACAGCATCTAGTAAAAGATGCCAAAGGGATCAAGCATGTGAAGACTCCCATTGGATGCTTTTGGATGGCTCTCTTTGACTACACATGCTCTGAATCTCTCTCTTATCTTATGGATTTCGAAATGTATTGTTTCACACACATAAATATGTTGTAAACCTCATCTTTAATAATTAATGGAGCTTATTCTCTCACTAAAATCTCTTCATCTCTTTAATCTTTTCATCTGATTATCTCTGATTATTTGAATCATGCTCTAATACACAAAAGTGTATATGGTATCAGAGCCAGGTTGGCAAAAAGGGGGTGAGTGTGATTTCTTTTTCTCAAAATCAGAGTGTTCTTGAGTGTTCTTGGGGTTGTTGAGGTTTCTGGGTATGTGTGTTGTCTATTCTTTTGTGGCTGGGTTTATTTGAGATTCTCTGGTGGAAACATGGATATGAAGCACGAATCTAGTGGAGTAGTGAAGATTCAAGAAGAAAACAAGTGGGTTTGGCCAAGATGGGTAAAGACAGCCTTAGGAAGCTGTGAGATTTGGAGTAATCATGTATTTCATAAGTAATGAGCTTTGGGGGTTCACTCTGTGTGATATGTCCCCATAAACCCTTACTCCCCACTGCTGTCTTCACCAAACGAGA
>NW_013623264.1:0-741 GCF_000695525.1 Brassica oleracea var. oleracea
ATTTTTTGTCTCAATTTCTCTAGATAATAGCGATTTTATAAAGGTTAGTCCTCTAATTTAGGAAGTATATGAAGTTTTACTAAATTAAATTATAAAAACAATTGAACTATGCTCATTTACCATGAAAAATAGTTTAGCATACATTAATACAAATGTAGAATATGGTGAGAAATTTTAAAACAACACTAAAGATTATAGGCTTCAGTATATAAAGTATTTACTAAAAACTCAATATTTTTGTAGCGGTTAACACACACATTTTAGGAAAATTTCAAAAATACGAAAAAATATTGTTTTAATGCATAGTTACATCCTGCACTAACTTATGATGATGTTCAAAGAGGCCTAAAGCCTTTGTTGTCTCCGTTTTTCAAGAAAATAGTGCTTTTATAGTGGTTATTCCATCGATTAAGGGAGTATTATGAAGTTTTCTTAAATTAATTGATAAAAAAGTTTTAATGATTCCCATATACCATGAAAAAGAGTTTAAAATACATTAATACAAATGTAGAATGTGGTTAGAAATTTTAAAACAACACTAAAGATTATAGGCTTCAGTATATAAAATATTTACCAAAAACTCAATATTTTCGTAGAGGTTAACACGTAGAAATTACCAAAATTTCAAATTTCAAAAAATATGACAATATTATTTTTATGCATAGTTTCATCCTGTATTAACATATGATGATGGAAAAAAGGTTTGGAACATTTTTTATCTCCATTTTTCTAGATAATAGC
>NW_013623265.1:0-325 GCF_000695525.1 Brassica oleracea var. oleracea
AACTTCACTTGTTTCAACTCTTGGTTCAATAGCTCCACTTCTTTCTCTAAATCTGCGTCCAACTTTCTTCAACTTAAGGCGTCCGCAACAACATTCGCTTTACCAGGATGGTAGCGAATCCTTATATCGTAGTCTGCCATAAACTCCATCCACCTACGCTGGCGCAGGTTGAGATCTGGCTGAGTGAAGAGGTATTTAAGACTTTGGTGGTCCGTGTATACCTCCACTTCTTCCCCATACAAGTACGATCTCCAAATTCGCAAAGCAAACACCACAGCAGCTAACTCCAAGTCATGTGTACTGTAGTTATCCTCATGCTTCCGTA
>NW_013623265.1:428-741 GCF_000695525.1 Brassica oleracea var. oleracea
TAACCCAACTCGTGAAGCATCCGTGTAAACCGTGTAAGGTTTACCTTGCTCGGGCAAAGCTAACACAGGTGCGGTCGTGAGAGCTTCCTTAAAATTCTTGAAAGCCTTCTCGGTTTCTTCCACCCATAAGAAAGGAACTCCTTTACCGGTAAGTTTAGTTAAAGGCTTTGCAATGGAGGAAAAGTCCTTAACAAACTTCCGATAATAGCCCGCAAGTCCGAGAAAACTCCTTACTTTTGTCATAGTGGTAGGTCGAGGCCATTCCTGTATGGCTTGGACCTTTTCTTGATCAGCAGCCACGCCCTCTCCTGAT
>NW_013623266.1:0-741 GCF_000695525.1 Brassica oleracea var. oleracea
CCATTTCTCTCTTCTTCCTCTGCGCCTCCTCTCCCTCTTCTCCGGCGCTTTACCCATCCTCTCCGACCTCTTCTCCGGCGATCTCCCATTTCTCTTACACAAATCATGTAAGGACCCTATCCCACTCTCTTAGGTTCTATTTGTTAGGTTTTTGTGTAGATTTGATAGATTTTTGTTAGGGTGATTGGTTAGGATTGTGATTTGGTTGTATAATAGGTTTAGAATTGTGATTTGGTTGAAAAATTTGTTTTGTTGAATTGGTTAGGAATTTTTTTATAAATTTTTGATTTTTTTGTATTTATAAATTCGATTTTTGTGTATAAATTCGATTTTTATATTTTACAAAATGATTTTTGTATATACATTTGTTTTTTTGGATTTTACAAAACGTTTTTTGTATATAAATTCGATTTTTTGGATTTTACAAAACATTTTAATATCTTTAAAACTTTTTTTTGTGATTAAAAACTATTATTTGGGATTTTCAAAAAAAAATTAATTTTTTTATATTTATATTATATAAATTTCTATATTTATTAAACATTTTTAATATTATTAAAACTATTTTTTGTAATTATTAAACTATTTTTTATTTATTAAAACTATTTTTTGTTTATTAGAACTATTTTTATATATTTATTAAACATTTTTAATGTCTATAAAACCTTTTTTGTGATTAAATACTATTATCTGGGATTTTTTTAAAAAAAAAAAATTAATTTATATATTTCTATATTTATT
>NW_013623267.1:0-741 GCF_000695525.1 Brassica oleracea var. oleracea
GATTTATGTCAGGAACTTCACCTTCCTCAACATTACTTGAATCACACAGTTCCTTATTCAGATCGATATTGACTCGTTCCTTTTCCTTTATACCAGTACCAGTACCAGAGAACGTGACACACAAGGTTGTAGAGGAACCCTTCTTTGCGTAGCCCACAAAGTTACACACTTGTCGATCATTACTGATACTAATGGGAGGATTTCCTCTTTGATTGACCATCTCATAACTGAACTCGACATTAACCAAATTAGGGTCGACCCCATAATCTTCACACACCATGATCCTGAGTTCCTCCAGTAAAGCAGTAGTTTCTAATGTCACCATTCGACCACGCCTTTGTTTGTCTGCCAAGAAACTCCACTCGTCACTGAAACTTGACATCCATACACCAGATTTAACGTAGATTAGAACCATCTTATGTTGGTTGATAGAAGAAATTTTTGTCGATGAAGAAGAGAGAGGAACAAGGAACGAGGGAGATAGAGATCGTGTGAAGAGAAAAGGGAGAAAATCGTGGGGGGGGGGAAGATATTTAGGAAATATTTAGTTAGGATATATTTAGGAAATATATGATCACAAATTTGGAAGTTTCCATTTTTACTTTATTTGGCAAGAATATACATCATACGTAAGGCAGAAATATGTAGAGAGAATGGAAACTACATTCTGCCTTAGGCTATTATATAGTAAAATGCAGAACAAGGTATGACTTGTAAAAAAGAAAAGGTATTTCACTGACT
>NW_013623268.1:0-151 GCF_000695525.1 Brassica oleracea var. oleracea
GTGGGCAGGTGTCCGTTGATAATGTAGTCTCGAATAGTCTGCAGCCAGGGGGTATCGCAGCCGTAATCTGATTGCTTCGATTGCGGTTGTATCGTAACTTCTTCTTCTTCGTCATCTTGACCTTCTATGAGGTTGACGACGATTGGTGGTC
>NW_013623268.1:387-741 GCF_000695525.1 Brassica oleracea var. oleracea
CAAACGCAGCCCTGCGATGAGTGCTTCGTATTCGGCCTCGTTGTTTGAGGCGCGGAATTACAGCCTGAATGACTGCTCTAAGATCTCGCTCGTCGGGGATGTGAGGCGAATTCCGATGCCTGATCTCTGCTTGGACGAGGATCCGCCGACGTGGAGGAGCCAAGTGGATTTTGGTTCCTCGTTGGTTATGGTCTCTGTCGGTAGTTCGACCAAGAAGTCTTCAAGCACTTGTGATTTTGCGCTTGTTCTCGGTCGGTACTCGATATCTTACTCGCTCAATTCGACCGCCCATTTGGCCAACCAGCCTGATTGACTCGGGCTATGCAGAATCATCCGTAGGGGAAAAGTCGTGAG
>NW_013623269.1:0-741 GCF_000695525.1 Brassica oleracea var. oleracea
GGGGGGCAATTCAAAATTTTACGAATGACGTATTAGGTACATTTAGCAGTACGACATTAGGAATTGATATTGAGTATGAAGATCAGCAAGATGGTAGAAAAAAATACTGTCAGATTAAATCAGGACCAAACACAATAAATAAAGATGATGTGGAGACGATTCATCAACATTTTAAAGCTGTAAAAAATTTAGCTCGAACAAATAATCTTGCGTTACAAGTCAATGATATGGTTGTTGGAATTGTCTATGGTGAGAGAAGTGAGATTAGTCAACATTATAAGAATTTAGAATCTAAACATGACTATATTGTGCTTGTTGGTAGAGAATTTTGGGAAAAATTAACTGGTGATAATGAGTTTTATGATGATTTAATAGCCGTAATTGATGAAGTAGCAGAAGAATCTGATTTTAGTGAGGAATTAGATTCTANNNTGATAAAAAAATTATAGAACTCTCTAACATGGCGAATAAAGAATCTAAGTGATCTTATGGGGTGGCTCCTCCATTATAAAAATGGAGGGAAATAAGCTTCTATTTTACCTGTAACTCATATCATGACGGCTATCCCTAAAGAGTTAGATAATTTTTCTGCCGAACAAGTTGCAGATGACTTATCTGTTTCAACCTTATATTTATCAAACATTGACACTATCAAAACTCCTAAAATAATTGTGGACCTGGCTCTCCTTCCACGTTAAACTTATGACTTGTTCTGTAATAACCTTAACGCACCTATGAATG
>NW_013623270.1:0-741 GCF_000695525.1 Brassica oleracea var. oleracea
GTTTCGGAATGGACCAACTTCAGTCATATACACTATATTTTCTCTATAATTCAAATCTTACAATTTTAATATATGTCCAGATTTCCATGTGAAAAAGCATGCACGCCATCTAGCATTCAACCTATTACTTTTTCCAAAGTAAACACTATAATCCTCGTTTGGTTAGCTTCACAAACTAATCTCTTTGGATCAGTTTACTAAAAAATATGGATACTAATGTCAGAAAAGAATATAAACACTATCAACAATAAATATTGGCACAAGACTATTTGGTTCAAGGAACATATTCCACGTAATGCGTTTATATCATGGCTGGCTTTGCGGAGAAGACTGCCAACCAAGGATCGCTTGAGGCGTTGGGGGTTAAATGTCTTCGGAACGTGCGTCCTTTGTAATCTGGAAATAGAGACTCACCATCATCTCTTCTTTGAGTGCTCTTTCTCTCGCTTGATATAGGAGCCTTTTGCTGCTGAAGTTTGGATTTCTCTTTAGGTTGATCTACACTCTGTTGCAGCCTGGATCAATCAACCTCGCGTCAACGCAGATGCGCATGCTACTCCAGTCATCAAGCTCTACTTTCAGTCAGCCATCTTGGAAAGAGCGTAATGCTCGTGTGTTCACAGCTGTCTCCTCACCTTCATCAGTCATCCTTGTCTCTCTCGACCGTATGATGTGTGACCGTCTCCTCTCTTATCCGGCAAGTTCTTCTTTCTCTTCTTCTCTACTTCTTTTTATCTTTCT
>NW_013623271.1:0-741 GCF_000695525.1 Brassica oleracea var. oleracea
CTCTTTCTTGAGATATTCAACTGTTTGGGAAATTGTATCCGGAAGTTCCTAGGATATTCCGATCATATACTTTGATGATTATCAATATTGTTCTCGAGAACTTGTTGTACTTTCAGCTCAATACCCTCTAGTACTTTCATTATCCAGTGGACCATATAAATATGCAGTCACTACATCAATTTGCTGCAAGTCTAATTTTCTCTCTTATATAGCTAGACTTATAAAAAATCTAAAAGTTGTTGCATCCACCACATGGGAGTATGTCTCCTCATAATCTATTATTGGTCTTTGTGAGAATCCTTGTGCAACATCAGCTTTATATCTCACGATTTATATTCCTCACAAGACCCATTTATATCCACTGGTTTTAACATCATATGGCGTTTTAATCATATAGCCAAATACGCATTTTTTCTTTAAACTATTTAACCTCACGTTTCCATTCAATCCAATCTGTTCTACGAGTGCGCACTCTTATATTGACGTGGGTTTATGATCCTAGCTTATATTCATAAATTCAAGTGTTACCTTGTATGCAAATAAATCATCTTATGTCGACATTCCTTATTGGTTCCATTATGTTCCAGACATGATATAATCGATTGAGATTCATTATTATCAGGACTTTTAATACTTTGCAGCTTGGCGTCCCAAGCTACATTAATTGGTACCTGTACCTTAGAGCCGGCCGGCTTTATCTCCATGTCTGAGATGGTTTCCTTAGTAACCTCGGATTTGGAT
>NW_013623272.1:0-741 GCF_000695525.1 Brassica oleracea var. oleracea
CATGAGTCCGAAGCCGACACTACAACTCAACCAGAACATCCGGAAGAGAACACTGACCCAGCCACGATCATCCCGATCAAGGCAGTCAGCACGGCGACAACCGCCGAGTGAAAACGCTCGCAGCATAAAACAGAACTACGAGATAGCCTGATCCTCGAAAGAGGTACGTAGGCATCTCGTCGAAAGACGAGTTCAACTATCCCCCTCTCTAAAGGGGGGGGGGGGGGGGGGACTCGTATACTCCCACATACGAAAATATGCGTTATTGTAATCGAGTTCTTTAGAGATTTCAAAAATTTTTACGATCAATATGCGTCGCTCCTTTTTAAGACACTTGCAAAAGTCTCAGAACACGCCTAGAAAATCTACAAACGATAATACTCTTGCCAGCAGCCTCGTACGGCCCAAAATTGCAAAACAATCTCACTTCAGCACCGAAAATATATGTATAGTCTTCAAAATAACTGCGAGACGTCGCCAAGTAAAAAATCGAGATGATACGAACAAATTGTCCGAACGCGACCACTACAAATCTTACACTCCGTTCGTCGATTGGCCCCGACGAACCCATCAGCCGTCTTAAACAAACGCAACTTGATCACTCTTTTGATCTCCGAACGTCCAACACAAGGACGAAAGCGCGCTACAAAAAAAAATCTGAAATTTTGGTCTACCTTTTTGATCTTCGAACGTGCAACACAAGGACGAAAGCGCGCTACAAAAAAAAATCTGAAATTTTGG
>NW_013623273.1:0-740 GCF_000695525.1 Brassica oleracea var. oleracea
TTAGGATTCACAGTTGTCACTAAAATAACACTCGGAGGTTTTCCAAGCGATTTAAACTTCTCACACAAGTCTGTAGCTGCTTTGTCCCATAAGTAGAGCTTCATCACAGGTCCACTGGATCAAAGCACACATATGTATTACGCAAAATCATATACATATAGAGATCCAAAAAGAACTTACTCATAGGTCTGAACATGAATCAGAATTCGCCGCATGGAAGCTATTTCGTTCTCGTCCAGCACAAGATCCTCGGTAAGAGTCTGCTCATTCACCAATCTAATATGACCAATGTAATCTGCGTGTACAAACAGAACTTGTGTATAAAAACAGCACGTAATTATCTGATCAACATACACATAAGAGACTGAGATATCTTACCAAACAGATCCCCTTTGAGGTCGCAAGCCGCTTCGAACTCTTCATAACCATGGAAACGGAATCGATCTTCAGGAAACCGTACAGAACTATCCGTGAGAACAGATAGTACGGAGTTCCATGAGAAAGCAATGGTGACATCTGGATCAGCAACCCGGTACACCTTCTTGGTCTTAGAACCAAAGTAGTTGTTGAGTCTGTAAGTGGATCCGGGAATCATGTGTCGCAGATAGGTGTCAATCCTCGATGGTGGGATGAATCCCTGAATCACAGTGCCCTGTTCAAAACGACAAAGTAACGATCGTTATCAATCTATCGATAATGGAAAAAGCAAAAGCTATCGTAACAAACCTCTTCGTCAATCA
>NW_013623274.1:0-740 GCF_000695525.1 Brassica oleracea var. oleracea
AAGTTTTTTGAATTTTTTTCAAAATCTGAAGGTTAACCCCATACAAACTGAGTTTTTGATAAATGCTCTACATAATGAAGTTTACACTCTTTAATATTGTTTAAAAATTTCTAACCACATTATACATTTGTATTAATGTATGATAAACTCTATTTCATAGAAAATAGACATCACAATCGTTTTAAAAATTTTAATTTAATAAATTTTATATACCACTTAAATCACTGGACTAAATACTATAAAATATATATTCTCTGGAGAAACGGACACAACATACATTTCAAACCTCTTTGACCATCATCATATGTCTGTTAAGGATGCAACTATACAGTAAAAAAAGATTGTCAAGTTTTTTGAATTTTTTTCAAAATCTGAAGGTTAATCCCTACAAAATTGAGTTTTTCGAAAATGCTATATATAATGAAGTTTACACTCTTTAATGTTGTTTAAAGAATTTCTAACCACATTATACATTTTTATTAATGTATATTAATCTTTTTTCATTGTACATCGACATCACTATATTTTTAAAAAATTTAATTTAATAAATTTTATATACTACTTAAATCAGTGGATTAAACACTATAAAATATATATTCTCTAGAGAAACGGACACAACATACATTTCAAACCTCTTTGATCATCATCATAAGTCTGTTAAGAATGCAACTATGCAATAAAAAAAAATTGTCAAGTTTTTTGAATTTTTTTCAAAATCTGAAGGTTAACCCCTACAAAAT
>NW_013623275.1:0-740 GCF_000695525.1 Brassica oleracea var. oleracea
AACCTCTCAAAGATCATTCTGTAATAGTAAGCTTCTTTGGTGAGTGGGGTGTTGTGAGGGAAGATAAAAGCAGCGTTCGACATCATCTTGTCATTAACCTAAAAACAAAACATATAAAAAAATCAGATCTAGACCAAAATTTAGCTAGACAGAAGAGATATGAGATCTTTTGTGGAATACATTTTCAGCAGCGTGGGCTTTGAGGCCATCGATCCAGCTGTAGCCAACACCATCACTAAACTGCTCTTTCTGTCTGTAGAGAATGTGTTTTGGCAAATAAGGACGTTCTTCATCATCAAAGGCTCTCCTTAGAACCCACTTCTCGATCCTCCCTTCCTCTGGTTTGATCTAATAAATCCCATAATAGAAAAGTTTGTTTAAGCGAGTGTACGTCAGCTTGTGAAAGAAGGTATTTGAGTTTTCGTAGTTACCATCTTGGATTCAGGGTCGAGAGACATAGCGGTGTTGATAAACTCCTTGTCCAGAAAAGGAACACGCGCCTCTAGACCAAAAGCAGAGGTAGCTTTGTTGGCTCTTAAACAATCGTATTTGTGAAGAGCCTTGATCTGCAAGGCATCGCATACATAGAGTTAAAAGATCTTTCCTCTTTGGGTAATGTTTTATTTATGATTACACTGAATAGATGATACCTTGCGACAAGTTTCTTGGTGAAATTCTTGCTTGTTAGGTGCCTTGTGGAAGTAAAGATACCCTCCAAAGATCTCATCAGAACCTTCACC
>NW_013623276.1:0-740 GCF_000695525.1 Brassica oleracea var. oleracea
AATAAATAATAAGTAAATATATAATATAAGTAAATACACAATTTAAATAACTCGACTGAAAGGAGAGGGCGTAAGCATGAAAAAAATAAGTTTAATGACCTTGAAGGAGATTTTGTATAACAACGAACTTTTTGTTAGGTGGATTCATTGTTAGGAAACCCGCAACTTCCAAAAGCCAAACTTATTCATGGGAATTGAATTGCTTTTCATAGACTCAAAGGTACTCTTACAAATTTAAATTAGTCTAATCCATAATTTTATTGTTAATATTCATACTAACTCTTTCTTGATCAAACCATTACAGTTAATAACCATTCAAGCGTTTATCCCGAAACACTTCTTTCCTCGCCGAATCAGGTATTGGTTCATGTTGGTTTAGTATTGTTTTTGGTTTATTAACCGGTTTAGGATGGTCCTATTGTAAATATAATTTAAGTTGGTTTAGCATATATTATGCTTAAAATAACTTAAATTAAATAATAGTAATATTATGCTTAAAATATAATTTTAGAGAGTTTTCAAATATAGTTTACAGAACATTATAGGTGATGAATTTAATTTATTAAATTCGTTCATTACTTAAAACTAAGTTTTTTCAAAAACATACTGAGTTATAAATATCAATGCTGGATTGGTGAGTATAACATGAAGACAAAAATATAAATATTTCATTTTCAAGATAAGAAATTCAAGTTTTATTCAGTTACTCAATATATAATATCTTAAATTATTTTTTTTTA
>NW_013623277.1:0-740 GCF_000695525.1 Brassica oleracea var. oleracea
TCTCCTAACTAAGAACAATAATCAAAGAAAGCTTTTATAGCGTAGCCGTCAACAATATATCTTGAAGATAAATACGAGGATCGGAAAAAATGGAATATATCTTTTTTTATGCTATGACGGCTTAAGGGCAGAAGAGAAAAAGCGTAAACCAACCTAGGAGCCAATATATAAGGAGTCCTAGGAGAGAAGCATGGGGGGAGATTTTTTCAGAGCAAACTTAGCACTTAGAGCAATTAGGCAACGTTCCGTTTTTGTTATTTCAAGCTGCGACTCAACTAGGTTTGGCAGTCTTAGGTTGTTAGAACTAGGAATCTTGCCGATAGCTCTCATAGCCGAGGCTTCTACCTTGTTGTAACGCTCATACGCGAATTCGGAATAAAATCCTTTTGCTCTCTTTTACGATTTCTTATTTCTTTTCGTCTTTACTTGCGTGTGGTTTAAAAGATATCTGGGACCTCTGGGAAATTAGGGTTTTCGTAACTTTCCTAATTTAAATGGAAATCGACAGTGCGAATTTCGGTTCACACAGTTTGGTGCTAGAAGGAGGAGGTCTGTGGATCAATCTAACCCGCAAAAGCCACTCAACAATCAGGAACGATATGCAAGACTCGAAGTGCGCGAACGTCATCTCGTTCAAGGGGGGGGAGCAACGGTCTCCTTGTTATCGAACTGACGATCCGAGATGTCGACGTGGCTAGGGTGCTAATCGACACCAGAAGTTCGGCCGATATCATCTTCAA
>NW_013623278.1:0-740 GCF_000695525.1 Brassica oleracea var. oleracea
AGAAATCCTGCAAGGCCCGAGGGATGCATTGCTGAGTCCTATCTAGCTGAGGAATGTATTCGGTTTTGCAGTGAGTTCCTGAAGAAGAAAACAAATGTCCAAGAGAAAGTAGATAGAAACATGGAGTATGAAAACAATTCTATCTTAGAGGGTCGTCCGATATCCAGTGGCACTACCTTTACTCTCACATAAATGGAAAAGAGAGTTGCACATCTAGCTATCATCCAAAATATGGCTATCGTCGAACCATATGTAGAGTAAGTATCTTAATTACTTTTCATTGTTTAGGTATATGTATAATCAACTATTTGATATACTCATTTCGGTTTTCAATCTATTACAAGTGTGCATCTTTAGTATTTACAAGACACAGATGAAAGATGTTTTCGAGATGCATCAACGTTATGGAGTATGCATACTAAACATTTTGCATCGTGGCTTAAAGAACAGGTATTTGTATTTTTTAAATTTCCCTTAGTTATGGTCTGCCTACTGCTTTGGTGTATGACTTGTTATTACTTTATCAGGTGCCACTTGATTCAACCGAACATGAAGAAACACTTAAGTGGATAGCTTATGGGCCTCGTTGTTCTGCAAGGTCGTACACAGGATTCATAGTTAATGGACAGAGGTTTCACACAATATCAGTTGATAGGAAAAGTCAGAATAGTGGGGTTTATTATGAGGCTTCAGCAGTTTGTAGATCGAGTGCCAAAGATACATCTCAGGTGGTCGATTTA
>NW_013623279.1:0-740 GCF_000695525.1 Brassica oleracea var. oleracea
ACACATTTTTGAATATAAATCTGTTTTCTACATAATTTTTGATGTTTTTCTTTCGTGTTTTACAATAGTTAATAATTTTTTTTTGTTTTTTTATAAATAGTTCACCTTTTAATGATGAGACTATGTCGTCTGTTTTGAAATAATCATGTTCAATTTCAACTCAGATCGTATTTTGGAATGATGCAAGGCTATATTAATTGTAATTTGGAATGATTTTAAAAGAATTTTTTATAACTTGTTTTTATTATATTAATTTAAAGTAAACGTCTTCGTATGTTACTATGAAACAAAGATTAAAATAGGGCTAGGCAAAAAAACCGAATCCGAAAAACTAAACCATACCCGTTCCAAAAAAGTAGTACCGAACCGGAACAAAAATTGAATAAATATCCGAACGGGTTCAAAATTTTGGTATCTAGAGAACCGAAACCGAACCCGACCCGAACCAAAGTATTTCGGGTATCCGAATATATCGAAAATAGATTTATATACCTAAATATATTAATTATTTTTAGATTTAATGTATATTAAAAACATCTAAAATATATAAGATACTTTTAAGGCGTGTAAAATACTTGAAAATATAAACAAATAGTCAAAACTAAATGTCTAAGATAGCTAAAATATACTGAAAATACCAAAAAATACTTAAAAATTCTATTGATTCTCTATCAAAATATTAAAACCAAACCAATTTAGGGGTTTTTGCCAAAACTAACCCACAACTTGATTTTAACCCC
>NW_013623280.1:0-740 GCF_000695525.1 Brassica oleracea var. oleracea
GCCGAGCTGACGACTGGACCTGGGAGACATCATAGCAGAGGTCACGAGAGAAACTGAGCTAACACCTTAAGAGACTCGGTCAAGAGGAGCCTAAAGCGAGTTCCGTAATTGAAGCCGAATATCTCGGAGAACAGTTGAAGGGTTGCGAACGAAACCTAGACTATATAAAGACGGAGAAGATAAAAGACAAGCCATCTATTTTCCATATATCAACTTTTGTACTAGATTAAAAGCATTACGTATTCTTTAGTAATCATCTCAAGATACATTCCTTTGTATTCATCATCTTTCAACTCATCAATAAAATCATATTCATTCTTCAAGTTTATTTACGGGATTCAGCCCACGATTCTCATTCATCTCTCTTGACCTAACCTAAATCTAAGAAGTGAAACCTTGTCTCTCACACTTAAGCTGGTATGACATAGACATTTTTTCTTTTCGGGTCAGTGTGTCTGGCATATATTTCTGCTAGCTTTTATATCTTTTGATCATATTCTTTTAGAACGTCTAGATTATAATCTTTGGTCTGAGGATCTTGCCAAGACAACTATGGTTGATACCATTATATTTCTCTTTTACTCTTTACTCTTTATCAGCCTGATAACTTTCTCCTTTCAAAGTTGGATAATTAGATTACTATCTTTTGTAATTTGTGTTCTTGGCCACTTGATTAAATCATCCATATTTGGGACAAGATACATTATAGTTTCGTGGAGGAAGTCTTATTTATCTAATAT
>NW_013623281.1:0-740 GCF_000695525.1 Brassica oleracea var. oleracea
TTACTGTAGGTGTGAAATCGAGAAAAGGGGCAAGTATGTTTTGGTGTTTTGGTGTTTTGGTGTCTTGGTATATTTGTTGATTGTATTGGCGTTAGGTACTGATGTTTATACTGATGTATATTCATTTTCTCAGGGAAAGATCCAAAGATTGGATATGAATATGTTTATTATGATCAAAAGATAAAAAGTATTCTCTCTCTTCCTGCTACACTCAACGGTCAGTATTATGTATAAATCAACATGTTTTCTTTTGAATATGAATGATATATTCTCCTATTGCTTGCCTATTTGGTTTAATTTTTAGGCTTGCCATGCAAGGAAATCAGCTCCTGGTGTACAGTTAGGTCTGTCTGAGCTGCAACTCGGTGTTAATCTACGGTTCGAAGGATTTTCAAATCCCTAATGTTTTCCCGTCAGCAGCATATGAGTTTTGATCATATAAGAGCCATATTCTCTTAACTTTACCGTGTTTTAGCAAAACAAATTTTTTTTACCGTGTTGCTAAGTCTTTAGATATATAGACAAAGATGATGACAAATAGAGATGATGGTTACAGTAAAGTTTCTTCTCAAGGAAGAAGCTAATTCTCTCTTTCTCTTTTCCAAACTTTTTGTTACCCATTTCATATTGTTATGTGCATATGCTTTGTTTGGCACCCAAATTGTTTTGTTGAAGATGTTAATATTTTATACATGGTATTGATTTAATAAGTTGTGTGTTGAGACTAATACTTATTCGGT
>NW_013623282.1:0-739 GCF_000695525.1 Brassica oleracea var. oleracea
GACTGAGGAAAGGCCGAGTACTCAACCTAAAGTCGGCTGCTTTCCTTTCTGGTTCACAATTCTCAAGCTTTTGATGATTCAATCTGTTCTTGTGCTGATCCACTCTGAAAGAAAACAAAAGTTTGAGTAAATTTTATTAGCATAGTTTGAGTGGAAACCCGAGAAAAAACTCGGGAAAGGAAACAACTTGCTCGAATTCAAAGTGGAATCAATTAAATTTTGCCGTCATCATTTTCATCTTTCTCGATCGAAAGTGGTGAGTTCCTCTTAATCAGCTAGAAAAAGGATCACTGAGCAGTATAAAGGAGCCAAACAAAAAAATAACAAAAAGAATGTGGATCTTAGATTAGTAATATATTTGAGCAGACAATCTGATAGCAAGGTGAAAAGGATATAAACCGCGGGATAAAAGGCGGTGTTTCGGGAAGGACTGAACCTAGTGTAGCCGAATATGATGATGTAGTGGAGACGTCGACGATCTTGTTTGTTGCTCTTGCTTTGATGCTCAGACTCGCCGAACCGAAACGGGATCGAAACAGAGGAGCCGCGAATCGCAAAGACGAAGATCACCGTCGGAGTCGATGATAGCTGGAACTCATGGAATCATCGATCTTCATGCACTTGAAGTGTCTGCTGGCTCCCCCACCTCAAGTTCGAGAGCGTGGAATTATGGAGACTCTTCGGTGGCTCCGGTCTCGTCAGTCATCTCAATATCCATTGACATCAATATTTGGGCTCA
>NW_013623283.1:0-739 GCF_000695525.1 Brassica oleracea var. oleracea
AAAACTACTGCAAGAGTCAGCAAATGGAGGAAATTCTGAAAATACTTCTCAAAATATAGTAGATGAAATCAAGCGTTTCATTGATTGTCGGTAAGTTTTTAATACTAACGTTCTATATACCATCTCACATTTTAAGAGTAAAATATCTCACATTTTTTTCTAACTATTTAATAGGTATATATCACCATGTGAAGGAATGTGGAGAATATTGGGGTTTGAGCTACCTTACAGTAGCACATCTATTCAAAGGTTGTCTTTCCATCTACCTGGAGAACATAATGTCACCTATGATGACGAGGAAGATATTGATGACGTATTGACAAAAGAGAAAAATCAAACGTCACAATTTTTGGAGTTTATGAAAATGTGTAGTCAAAATTCTGATGCAAAGGAATTGACTTACATTCAGTTCCCCTACTTTTTTGTATGGAACAAGTCGAAACCAGAATGGACTCCACGTCAACGAAGTTCAGCTGTTGGTAGAATCCATCCTACTTCACCATCCGCCGGTCAACGATTCTACTTGAGGATTCTTTTGAACAAAGTTAAAGGACCAACATGCTACGAAGATATACGTACCGTTGATGGAATTACATATCCAACCTACAAGGAAGCTTGCTATGCTTTAGGTTTACTTGATGATGATAAGGAGTACATTGAAGCCATCAAGGAAGCAAGTCAATGGGGGTCAGGTGTTTACTTACGTCGAATATTCGTTTATCTTTTAGCTTCAGAAAGT
>NW_013623284.1:0-739 GCF_000695525.1 Brassica oleracea var. oleracea
CCTTTGTCCTTCTTGAGTAATGATTGAAGCTATTCATGTTTAGTATCCGACTGTTGCCTAGTAATGTCCAAGATCTATTGTGTACTCGGTCTTGGATATATGGTTATATGCTTGATGATGAAGGTATACATTCTTTTGTCTTATAAACTGATCTTGTGTATAAAAGTGTTAGACTATTGTCTTGTGAAATTGTAGATGATAATGGCGAAGGTGAGACTGTTGTAATTAGATCGAGGCCAACTGATGTTGAAGACGTGATCACGCATCCACCAGAATAAGTCTCATTTATTGTTCTTGATCTCTAACAGGTTGCCTTTCTGTTTAGTAAATTCTCAATAGATTAGATAAGTTCTTGGTTTTGGTTCCTTTAGCTTAGTATTTTTGTTGATGAGTGTGAGAAATAGATTCTTAGCCTTGATTACTATGATGACTGCAAGAACCGTTCTTGTGACCTGGTTAAGTTCCTGTTTGTAATTGTCCCTCTATGGGATATTAATAGGCTTTGAATTCATATTGTTTTTTCAGGTTTACCTCGAGCTCCCCAATGGTAAAGAATTAGCTTAAGCACTCTACTCTAAGGTACACCATTCCTGATATGCATCTAGCTCTGTTTTGATTTTCTTTTCTTTTCCTTTCATGTTGTTCTTTATGACCACTTTGTCTCTATTCATTTAACCCAATGGCTATGTTAAAAGTCTAGGAAAAGAATGATTATTTTGTGTGGCTCTTTCTTATCAGT
>NW_013623285.1:0-739 GCF_000695525.1 Brassica oleracea var. oleracea
CCCAATGAAGGAGATGCCGCAAACAACATTTTAAGCAAAGCTTAAAATTCCTTCTAGATAGGTACACAACACAGGCCCCAGATCAGTTCAACAAGCATAACTATGCTAGTGAAGAAACTGAGAAGGATAGTTGGTCTGTAGTTGGGTGCGCGAGCACAAAGCCTACAAACACTAGCTATCCAATCACCACTCATACGCCGCACGTTCATTGCCCCGCTAACATCAATCTTTCCAACCACTCTCGAGATGTAATCAAAAGAGGAGCTGGAAGACGGATGAAACCAGGCCAAGACCACACAAGCGCGAAAATTTGATTTTAGGGGCAAAATGGTCCACCGGAAAAGTTGCCGGAAAAGTCACCGGAGACAGTCCCGGGCATCAGACTGTACCAAGCACTCAGACATTACCCACACCCATTCGGACTCCCACACTCATGGTAGGCACAGAGGAGTGCCTACCCCTTATATAGACAAAACACTTTTTTTCAGTATGTCACCAGTAGACATTGGTTGTGTTCCGGGAGTATTTTTAATGTAAAACAAAAAAACTTCGAATTTGAATCTGATTTTTTGCATGCTTCATAAGGATGGTTAAAGCTATTTTCTGGTAAATTTTCATAATTTTCTTTTGCTTCTAACCATGTCTTTTGCATGCTACAAGGTTCGGAGTTTTGTTGTCTTCACGGATGTCTATAGCAACTTTTGATCAACACTTGACATCCTAAACTCATTATTGACAT
>NW_013623286.1:0-739 GCF_000695525.1 Brassica oleracea var. oleracea
GTATGATGAGGATTACTGGAAGGAAAAAGCTATAGAGATTGCTATGCTGGATGAAAGATATTCAAGCCACTCCTTCAACAACACGTCTCCACCATCGATCGACAGAGTCTACTCAGCATCGGTCGATACCCACCCTCATCCAGCAAAACGATCTTATGCATCGATCGATACCACACCAGGTACATCGATCGATATTAAAGCCGCCGCCTTTGAAAAGGAAATATTCCAATTCCAAGTAGGTTTACCAATACCTATATAAGGAGTTTTGCACCCCAGATTACTTCTTACGACACCATAGCAGAAAGATGAATGCTCCCACAAACAAATCAAAAGGAACATCAAGGAAGAGCATTCAATCCAAAAACCTCAATTCAGCAGAAAAACGTCTACCATCGATCGATACTCCAGCATCAACATCGATCGATTCTCATTCTAAACCTAAACTTTCTTTATTTACTAAGAAGAATATGAGTATTGACTACGGTTTTCTAACTCCTGATGAATTTGGTATTTTCAGGGACCCAGATGGCCATGCAAGAGCTATTGATGGGAGAATTCTACAAGTATCCAGAGAGGACATAGCAGATATTCTTCAGTTAGCCAATGGACCATACAACTTGTTTATGCAGCAATGCATCATTCCAGAAAACATCCCAGCTGTTCCAGACGAACATCCAAGGGCCGACACAACCGAAATTGGTTCACACCAATCGTGCCAACCAGTAGGCCAAACATCGAT
>NW_013623287.1:0-739 GCF_000695525.1 Brassica oleracea var. oleracea
TGACTCGAAGCCCAACTTACGATTTCTTAACCAATGACCCGTAAGCCACATGACGGTTAACGCTTGGTTCGCAAGGAAAGATAAATGTCAAGTTTTCGCGGATAAATACGAAATGTTGAAGATAATTACGAAGATCGGAAAAAATGGAATATCTCCATTTTTACGCTATGACGGCTTAAGGGCAGAAGGGGAAAAGTGTAAACCGACCTTTGAGCCAGTATATAAGGAGTTCTAGGCGAGAGGCATGAGAGAGGACTTGGGAGAGAAAACTTAGCACTTAGAGCGATTTAGGCATATTTCCGTTTTTGTTATTCGAGCTGCGACTCAATTAGGTTATTGCCGTCTTAGGGTTTTAGAACTAGGAATCTCGCCGACAGCTCTCGTAGCCCAGGCTCTTACCTTGTTGTAACGCTCAAACGCGAATTCGGAATAAGATCTACTTTGCTCTCTTTTCGATTTCTTATACTTTATCGTTGTCATTATTGTGTTCTGATTGCTTGGCGTGTGGTATTAGCAGATATCCGGGACCTCTGGGAAATTAGGGTTTTTCCTAGTTTCCTTATTTAAACGGAAATCGACAGTGCGAATTTCGGTTCCCACAAATACTCAGGTATTAAATTCCTCCAGACCCAAGGCAGGAAACCAGCCTCTGGGTCCCCGCTAGGAGACGCCTCGGGCCCCCGCTAGGAGATGCCCCGGATCCCAGCTAGGAAGTATTCTGGGTCCGGTCCCAGGGACC
>NW_013623288.1:0-739 GCF_000695525.1 Brassica oleracea var. oleracea
CAAAAGTTTTTGAAGTTTGGGAGTATACGAGTATAGTATACGTACCTGCTCCCCCTTTTTTTTTTACGAAAGAAAATAGTTGAACCGATACTTTGAAGGGTTGTGTACGTTTCTTCTTCTAAGGTTTGGAATGATCAATAATCCTGGACGATTTAAAGACGACGCTTGGACTGTGATTTGGTTTGTTTCCATTTTGACGACTTGGAATATGTCGGTTCCGAGAAAATTGCTAGAAACGAATCGGTTTTAAGACGACGTTCATGTCTCTAGTTTTTTTTTCTCTCTTTAGGAAGCAAGCTTGATATGCGTGGCGATCGTTTCTCGATTTTCGGAGAGTTTAGATCGGTTTGCAAGATCTGGCTGAACAGTTATGGAACGATATATCGAGACAAGAAAAATTGCCTACGACTTGTTCGCTAGACTATCCACCTAGGTTTTACGTTCCCTAAAGTTCTAAAAATTCTATGGCAGTCTCAAAAGCGTTTTATTGCTTAGTGCCTTCCTACGAAAATTCCAAGTTTGATCTTGAAACAAGTCGGACATACCTTAGTGTTCTCGGAGATGCAGTTTTGTCTCTTCTCAGTTTTGCTTGCATATTTTCCCTTCCTCTTCTCGTGTATGTTCGCCATTTTCGATATTGGTGTTTATCGTTTGAAACTTGACATTTATCTTCCAAACTTGGCTGTTATCTCCTCCTTAGATACGATGTCAATTTTTATAAAAAGGTTCAACGTAATCG
>NW_013623289.1:0-739 GCF_000695525.1 Brassica oleracea var. oleracea
CTCCAACCACTTGCAATCCCTCTGCATCCATTAACTAGTACCATAGGAACAATGGGATAATACCTACAAGCATTAACATGTAGTAGATGAGATTAAAAACAATAACAGACGAAGTTAAACTAGTTTAACAAACAAAAATAATTACGGCGTGGGCTCTGTATTCTTCCTATCTTCAACGTTCAAGCTGCCAGTGAGTGCATCAGCATACTTATCGTCCTCCTTGGGAAACAATATCCTTGTTTCTGGAGAAAGCTTAGTGCGAAGGTATCTTGGATCTGCAGCATCTTGTCCACCCTACATGTCCACAATCATGTTCAGAGACAAGCGTATAGATCAACAAGGAGATGAATAACTTGTTCTATTGGCTATACATACCGCAATCCGTGTACCAAATTGACCAAGAGATTGAAGCAATGGCAAGTTGTTACTACCAACATGATGCTGCGCCATCTTGATGATTGTATTGTTGAGGGCTTTTTCACTGTGATAATAATCACAGTGCGTCAATACAAGAGCAGAGACTTGGGAGACCTTGATGTCCTCGTTGGAACTCCTCTTAAGCAAGCAATGAAGTATCTTTCTCTGTCCGGGTTTGAGACCATCAAGCATTGAGGGTACTGACCGTTTCATATTAGCCATGAAGAATGATGCAAGGTCTTTTTCAATGAAATCTGTGAACGTAATTTGCCTTGCTTCAGTCTCGTGATGATGAGAGTTAGGCTGCACAGGAAAAAAAAAA
>NW_013623290.1:0-739 GCF_000695525.1 Brassica oleracea var. oleracea
ACGTTCAAATGACTTAAAAACAGAGAAAATGAGTAGAAGATTAGATAAACCTACCTTTATAGAACACACAAAAATACATATATAAAATTAATAGATCTACCTTTAAATGAGTGGAAGATGAGTACCATCTGATTAAAAACCTGCAAAAAAAGATAGATTAATAAGAAAGACATGAGACAAAACTGAAAAATTCATATAAAGTTTGGTGTTTTCAAGTCAAAGAGATTAGAGAGAGGTTGAAGAGTTTTAGAGTGATGAACATTACATTTTTGATGCAGCCATTTGAGAGGAGGAGAGAGAATGTGTAAATTTTTCTTTATATAGGGAGACAAAAAATCCAATTAGGTTAAATATTTTTGATTCAGACGACTTCCTAGACGACTTAAGTCGTCCAGAAGACTTTAATATTTTTAGCGGGAAATTAAAATATTTTTAGTGGAAAACTAAAATAGAAGACTTCCCAGACGACTTACAAGTAAGCGGGAAAATAATTTTTTTAAAATTTTAGGCAAGAATATTTGGACGGCTTACATGTATGTTGTCTGTTTTAATTTCTTCACCAGCCGACTGAAATGTAAGTCGTCTAGACCCTAAACATAACCCCTAAACTTAATTAACTAACTGAACACTTCATAAAATCAAATTAAACTTCAAAAGTGTTTACTATACACAAAAATAAACATGTTTAGGTAAAAAAATTAATTTTTCAAAAAAACATTCAAGCTTTCCAAAATCTAAC
>NW_013623291.1:0-739 GCF_000695525.1 Brassica oleracea var. oleracea
TCATTACATTGAGGGGTTAAATCATTATTTCTCCACCATAAACCTATCAAATGACTCAACCATCTTTGTCAATCCGTATATGGGAACTATGACCATGGTATGTATCTTTATGGTATATTAATGTTGTGTAGAGACAATTGTGAAGATGTAAAGAATTTTTGAATAAGCTATCTTGGAAAATAGTCAATTCAAGTCCGATCAATGTTGGAACATGATTAAGAATTCACTTACTAGATTCCAAATCACTTTGAAAACAAAGTATTTAACCAATACGACCCCAATGAAGCCTCCAACAAATTGCCACATCTTTGACATAAACAATGTATGCAAAAATTGTTACTATTTTAAGAGGATGAAATAATTTATTATCTTCCTTAAAACAAGATAATCATAAAAAACAAAAGCATTTACATTTTTCCTTCTGGAAGTTCAACTTTAATTCATGTTTAAATGTCAACTGAATTTATTTTATTACGACTATCATCTTTTTATTATACTTTTATTGATCAGTCATAACCAGTTATGCTATTCCATATTGTCCTAAGCAATTTTAAAACAAAATAATACACTACGGCCGCTTACCACTATCAAATGAATTAGAAAATATCATTATCTTTTAATATACACTCATCTTCATATTTTTGAACATATTTTCTTTACTAATACCACAAAATAAACTATAAATTTATTTAATAATAAAACATGCGAACCTGGCGCGTAGCGCCAGAAGACCACTAGT
>NW_013623292.1:0-416 GCF_000695525.1 Brassica oleracea var. oleracea
AAGCAACCTTAATCAATTGGATTCTACTTTATAAAATATAGGGTTTTTATTTAAACTTTAGTAGGAATCGATTTAGCAAAATAAGATTAAGGTTTCAAGGCCTTTAGAATTTTAAAATCGAGATTAGGGTTTTAAAACATTCAAGTGACCGATTACGGGTTTCAAGGCCTTAGGATCTTTAATTTCGAAATTAGGGTTTCAGTTTAAACAAGATTCAGATTCAAGTTTTGAAACAATCCTAATTACAGCTCTAGGTGATCAATCAAAAACACTCAAATTTCAAATCAAATTTTAATACCGATTTTCTAATTAGGGTTTTAGGGGATTCGAAAACTTTGATCTTTGATCAAGGGGATTTGAATTGAGATTCAAAAACCTTTAAGGCTCTGATTTTAATTGATCAATGGATCAATCTC
>NW_013623292.1:485-739 GCF_000695525.1 Brassica oleracea var. oleracea
TAGGGTTTCAATCTTTACAAAACAACCATGTTCAATTCATGTTCTCAGAATTAGGATTACCTTTGTTTTGCAGATTGTAGAAACCGGACCACCAAGATGAACCTCGAACGGACGCGAGCTGGCTGCTTCGGGATCGCGAGCTGAGAGGATGCGATCGGGTTAGGTTTGTTAGGTCGCGATCACCTTGGTTGTCTCTCGCGAACGGGCTGAGGCTGATCGTCGGATCGAGCTGAGGCAGAGACGGGAACGCGAGA
>NW_013623293.1:0-135 GCF_000695525.1 Brassica oleracea var. oleracea
ATCATCCGAGTTGGCGTCTACCTGTCCGACGACGTATGTTCAAGGATTATCTCTTTCATCAAAGACAACGCCTTGACGTTCGCCTGGAAGACTTCCGACATGAAGGGGATCGACCCCGCAGTTCCCTCCCATGAA
>NW_013623293.1:257-387 GCF_000695525.1 Brassica oleracea var. oleracea
CACCCCGAATGGTTGGCTAACCCGGTTGTCGTCAAAAAGAAAAACGGTAAATGGCGCATATGCATCGACTTCACGGACCTCAACAAGGCGTGCCCAAAGGACAGTTACCCACTCCCTCATATCGATCGTC
>NW_013623293.1:626-739 GCF_000695525.1 Brassica oleracea var. oleracea
TCTCAAGGCCGACGATCACCTAAACAACTTACGCGACTGCTTCAAAATCTTGAACGACTACGGGACGAAGCTCAACCCGGCCAAGTGTACCTTCGGTGTCACTTCGGGAGAAT
>NW_013623294.1:0-739 GCF_000695525.1 Brassica oleracea var. oleracea
CACAAAACATCTTTAAAAGGTAATGTTCAAATAATTAGAAAAAATATAAATTTTTACCCTGAAACTATTAGCTTTAAATTCAACAAATGCCTAAATATAAAATTATTGAAATTCAATATGCATTACATCACAAACTCACTCCACCACTAATAAGGTACTATTATACCCACACCAACACACTATTAAAAAAACAAACACATAATATGTTAGCATATCACCTATTACTACATAACATAATAAAAATACCAAATAATGTTCTTAGCAAATAAAGACGATCACATAATTAGCTAGCTATATCATCCGAAAAATAATAATTAACAACAGTAAAACAATATTCCGCGCGAAGCGCGGGCATGCCCCTAGTTATCCTAGTAAAATCAACTTTTTCCGCAAACCGTAAAACCGAGTTTTTCCTCCAAAACTGTAAAATCAAAATTTTCCGCAAAACGAAAAATCAAGTTTTCTGCCAAAAACACAAAACCGAGTTTTCCTGCCAAAAACACAAAAATCGAGCTTTCCCGCCAAAACCGTAAAATCGATTTTTTTCGCCAAAACCGTAAAATCGAGTTTTTCCGCCAAAATCACAAAATCGAGTTTTCCCGTCAAACCCGTAAAACCGGATTTTTCCGCCAAAACCGTAAAACCGAGTTTTCCCGCCAAAATCACAAAATCGAGTTTTTCCGCCAAAATCGAAAATCGAGTTTTTCCGCCAAAACCGAAAACCGAGTTTTCCCGCCAA
>NW_013623295.1:0-739 GCF_000695525.1 Brassica oleracea var. oleracea
TTATTTCTTCCTATATTTTATATATTTACTATAGTAGAATAAATAATGATAACTAAATAAAAGGGACCTTTTGAGGCTCCATAGAGCGTCCACATCAGCGAAAAAAAATTCTCTCAAAAGATGACACGTTGCATTATTATTTAAAAAATAGAAAATAAATAATAAGTAAATTTACAATATAAGAAAAAATAAATAATAAGTAAATAAACAATATAAGAAATAGAAACATTCCATTAAACAATAATAAGTAAATATACAATATAAGGAAAATAAATAATAAGTAAGTATACAATAAAGAAATAAAAAAATTAAATTAAAGATATATCTGAAAAATGTATAGTAGAATAAATAATAATCCTTACTAATAAAAGAGACCTTTTGAGGCTCCATAGAGCGTGCACATCAGCGAAAAAAAATTCTCCCGAAAGATGACGTGTGGCATTATTTTTTCAAAAATAGAAAATAAATAATAACTAAATTTGCAATATAAAGAAAAATAAATAATAAGTAAATAAACAATATAAGAAATACAAAAAATACAAAAAATACATTAGACATCTATCTAAAAAATCTATAATAAAATAAATAATAAGTAAATATAAAATATAAGAAATAAAAAATATTACATTAAACATATATCATAATATTATAATTTGATTTAAAAGAAAAACAGTTAGATAAAATTAAATTAAATATTTATCGTAATATTATAATAAATAAATATAAAATAAAATAAAAA
>NW_013623296.1:0-739 GCF_000695525.1 Brassica oleracea var. oleracea
ATTAATCATGTAGAGAAATACAGAGAATCGATATGAAAACAACAAGACTGCAATAACAAAATAATCAATTGAATCAAAGAGATGAACTTTCCAAGAGGTTTTTGGTGGTTTTCTTAAGATCAAAAGATAATCAGCCTCCAATGGCTTACAAAAGGTACTTAAACATAGGTTTAGAAAGTCTAAAACATGCATAAAAAATGACCAAAAAGCCCTTGATAAATCATAAGTTCGACCAAATAGACGACGCGGAGCGACCTCGGCACGTCGCTCCGGGAGGTCGCTCTGGGTGCTGGGAGCGACCTCAGGTAGTCGCTGTGGGACGTCGCTCTCGGCTTGTTCGCCACTCTCAAATCGACACAACCCGATCGACCTCTGGGTGTCGCTGTGGTGAGGTCGCTCTAGGAGCTGGAGTGACTTCGCCTTGTCGTTCTAGGAGGACGCTCCGAAGCGTAAATGGCGAGCGTCCTCGGGGTCTCGCTCTGGTAAGGTCGCTCCGAAGCGTAAATGGCAAGCGAGTTCATGGCGTCGCTCCGGTAGGGTCACTCCCATGCATTGCTCGTCCAATGATCACCTTAATCACCTCTTTTGAGCTCCAAACGCACCCAAATGTCCCTAAGAACTCCATGTGGTACTCCAATACCTAATTAAGACTCATGCATGCAAAATGCAACCTAAACATGGTTAAATCCTACTCTATATGATCAAAATGCACATGGGTGAATGGATAACACAATGGAAA
>NW_013623297.1:0-739 GCF_000695525.1 Brassica oleracea var. oleracea
TGGGAATTGTGGTTTGGAATGGAAATAAAGATGGGGTTTGGAATATAGGAAGTAGAAAATAAAGAATATGGGGTTTGGGGTTTTGGATTCTAGGGATTTAAACATAACACTCATTAATTCCACGTAAGCACAAATCATCGTAAAGATCACGTATGAGAAATCGTCGTAAATACCACGTATGAGCAATCGTCGTAAAGGACTCGTAAGCCAACGAGGAAATAACGACGAAATATAAAAATAAAGAACGCGGGACTCGTTAATTCCACGTAAGCACAAATCATCGTAAAGATCACGTATGAGAAATCGTCGTAAATACCACGTATGAGCAATCGTCGTAAAGGACTCGTAAGCCAACGAGGAAATAACGACGAAATATAAAAATAAAGAACGCGGGACTCGTTAATTCCACGTAAGCACAAATCATCGTAAAGATCACGTATGAGAAATCGTCGTAAATACCACGTATGAGCAATCGTCGTAAAGGACTCGTAAGCCAACGAGGAAATAACGACGAAATATAAAAATAAAGAACGCGGGACTCGTTAATTCCACGTAAGCACAAATCATCGTAAAGATCACGTATGAGAAATCGTCGTAAATACCACGTATGAGCAATCGTCGTAAAGGACTCGTAAGCCAACGAGGAAATAACGACGAAATTTAAAAATAAAGATGGGATTTGGAATATATGAAGTAGAGAATAAGGAATACGGGGTTTGGGGTTTGGGGTTTCGGATTT
>NW_013623298.1:0-738 GCF_000695525.1 Brassica oleracea var. oleracea
GAAAAACCCCTAACCCTAACCTAAAATCCGTCACACATAAACCCTAATCCATGCGCAACTTAAAATCGATCTATCTCTCAAACCCTGAGGAACCAGACGTCTAGCCACATATCATCTTGAAGCTCTTGACGAGACGAATCCATCAGCACAAACCGTTTGTCTATCTGATCTCAGACGCGCCCTCAGTCGCAGAAACAATACGCGGCGCCGTCTTGGTCTTTTGGAACCCTAATCCGAACCAACATGATTTTCTAGCCAAATTCAAGTCCTGTGAAAGATAAGTTTATCATACCTTAGTTGTTTGATGATATCTTTTTCAGATTATGGTGTTCATGTAATCTAATACTCTATGTTTTTATTTCAAGAGCTAAGAGGAGTTGGTGCAAAGATCTAATCCCGAAGAACTCTAACTTGTTCTTGCTTCCGTTCCGGCTTGCAAACACCTGATCAGCTAAAGCTATTAAGCGTTCCTGATCCTATACATTCGCAACTTCGTGTACACAACAGAACCAGCTCACGATTCAGATCAGCCGCTTGCAGCAGCTCACGAACTAGATAAGAAGAAGACGTGTCCCGATCGCGTCCGACTACCTCAGCACACGTCCGTGACCAGAGGCAAGACGTTCCAGATAGCTCGCGTCCCGTCCCAGCTTGCGACTCGATAAGGAGCCAGCTCGCGTCCGTGTGCAATTAGAGGTTCATCTGACTTTGGTGGTCCGGTTCAACCCTACAAAATAA
>NW_013623299.1:0-738 GCF_000695525.1 Brassica oleracea var. oleracea
GTTGGTCTAGCTCCACCAAGAACAATGAAGGATATAAGAAGCTTTCTAGGTCATGCCGGTTTCTATTGAAGATTCATCATGGATTTCTCTAAGATAGCTAGACCATTGACCAGGCTGTTATGCAAAGAAGCTGCATTTCACTTCGATGAGGAGTGTATGGAAGCTTTCAAAAACCTGAAGAATGCACTCATCAGTGCACCCATAGTTCAACCGCCAGATTGGGATCTCCCCTTTGAGATCATGTGTGATGCAAGTGACTTTGCTGTAGGAGCAGTCCTAGGCCAGAAGAGAGACAAGAAGTCACATGTGATCTACTATGCAAGTAGAACCCTTGATGAAGCTCAAGCTAAATACTCTACAACTGAGAAGGAGCTATTGGCCATTGTCTTTGCATTTGAGAAGTTCAGAAGCTACTTGGTTGGGTCAAAGGTGTCTGTCTACACTGATCATGCTGCATTGATACACCTCTCAGCCAAGAAAGATGCAAAACCAAGACTGTTGAGGTGGATTCTGCTGCTACAAGAGTTTGATCTTGAGATCAAGGACAGGCCTGGAGTTGAGAATGGAGTAGCTGATCACCTGTCCAGGTTGAAGGTGGAGTGTGGAATCCCTATTGATGACAGACTTCCAGAAGAGTAAATGATGGCTATTCATGCACTGGTAGCTGTTTGTGAGACAGGAAAGAAACTTTAAGAGGTGAAGGCAGCTGATGAGAAGGGTCCTTGGTATGCTGATATA
>NW_013623300.1:0-738 GCF_000695525.1 Brassica oleracea var. oleracea
ACCAATATGTAGGATCAATTAATCGTTGTTCTTGCTTGCATCATTCTCAGCCGCAGTCCTTGCAGAATCTACTTCGGCATCACCAAATACCTGAGAGTCTCCAATCCAAAGGAGACGAAGCTCCGACATCGCCACCACCGTTCTTTGTCGCCTCTCTCACTATCTAGCGCTCTCAGACACTCCTTTTCCCCTCAGATACAATCTAAAAACGAATCAACCGAGCAATAGTTTAAGATGAACAATCAAAAAGAATCGCCTACAGTAGATAAATAAACAAAACCTTAATCATTATTCATACCGGGAAACTAAATATTATCAAGAATAGCTTATAGATCATGAGTTTCGTGCTGCAATCAGATAGATTTTGTAGAAAGCTTATGATTCAGAAGTATGAACTGATGAATTACACGGTTAGAACATACCTTTTTACAGTCGAAGATTCTGAGATAGGAAGTAAAGGGGAATGTATTCAAAGGATAGATCGTGTGAGTGGAGAAAAATGGTTAATGAGTCCTTCGAAGATGACGCTTCGCTTCAGTGTAACCCTCGTAGTTTCCAAATTTTCCAATCGAGAAGATTAATAGAAGCATAGTGATCGAGAGTGTGGGCCACCAATTTCAAATAACCGAGCCCATTAATAAATCTAACAGTAACAAAACAAATTACTGGTCCACTTAGAAGCCCTCCGTAAAACCAAGCCTGCAAACTCTAAAAATAATGGGACACGCGGCAGCTTGT
>NW_013623301.1:0-738 GCF_000695525.1 Brassica oleracea var. oleracea
ACGAAGAAGAGAACAGAGGTGAAGCGGAGTTGCCACCGAGGAGTGTGATTTGCTCATTAGTGAATGAGTTTTCAGAGACCCATAATGTGAGTTCTTAACGGGCAAGTGACATGCATGAGAAATGGAAGATGAGATTCTTTGTATCAGAATTGGAGATGGCAACTCAGATGAACAATTAATGTGATACCACGAAACCAAAACGTATAAGACTGGTAAAAGAAAGGGAATACCTTGATGGTCGCCACAAGGTCCAACCTGGAGAAACACTAGTGTATCAATGGCAATTCCAAATCATTGAGGATCGATGTGGCAAATAGGGCTTTGTTGTGGACATGTCGCTCACTGGCGTTCGTGGAGGAGTTGCAGAACAAAGCCGAGGAGAGTTCGTGGCGTCGGAGCTCGAGATCGAGCAAGGTTGCAAGGGAAGTCACGAGTTACAATCATCATCTGACACGACAGATCACTTGGAGAGGACATACCGCAATAGTGAATCGTATTTTAGTTAAGGCGCAGGTCCATGGCACAGTGAAAAACTCGAGCTATGGTCATGGGAGATATAAGACGACCGTGGTTGAAGAGGATCCGGTTGAAGAGCTATCGATGATGGAGAATGCCGTGGAGTCGAGTTCACGCCATGCACTGAAACAGTTGGGGTCGAAGGTGCCGTTTGCGGTCGAGGTTGGAGATGCGGAGGAGCTAACGATAAACAACGTAGAAGAAGAATTTTCAAAAAAAAAA
>NW_013623302.1:0-738 GCF_000695525.1 Brassica oleracea var. oleracea
GAAGGTGTGACATGCATGACCTGGATAGGAACCTCCAAGTACTTAGCCACAGGCTGTGCCGATGGTACAGTTAACGTTTGGGACAGCTTATTAGGGAACTGCGTCCACACCTTCCATGGCCACTTAGATGCTGTCCAAGCCATCTCAGTCTCCACCAACACCGATTTCATTGTGTCGGTCTCTGTTGATTACACTGCTTGTGTCTGACACACTTCTGAGATCCAAAACAAAATGGAATAGGCAACTGATGGAAACACTTGTTTACACAGTGTTAATGTTATTAGTCCGGTCATGTGTGATTGATTATCTGATAAAGATGTAAAATATTCTACATTTCAAAATATTCTTGCAACATCAATAGCTGATATAAGCAACATCAATTAGCATGTACCAGTTTAGTTAAGCAGCACACATCACTATTTATTTGAACCGGCTTATAGCACGATATAGTTGTAACGACCCGGTTCTTCTAAACCATAACTTGATTTTATTTTTGTTTCTTTGAACCAAACCAGTTACTAAACCGAGCTACATTTAATTGATTTTAACCAACGCAATTCCAGTTTTGTGTTAACCAGGAGTTTTCATGTGAAGAAACAATAATTCTAACTATAATATTTTTTGTTAGAAATTTTTTTAATTTACATTTGGACATCACCATTTTTATATTTTAACTTCAATAGTTTAAATTTTAAAAACAGAAATGCACCATAAATGGTTGATTAATTGTTTTTTTTT
>NW_013623303.1:0-738 GCF_000695525.1 Brassica oleracea var. oleracea
TTTCTTTCCTTCTGGTAATTTAACGATTTCCCAAACCTCATTGTCTAACATAGACTTATACTCTTCATTTGCTGCCTCAGTCCACTTATCCGACATGGAACAACTCATTGCCTGAAGGAAGGTGATGGGATCATCTTCCGAAAGAGTTTGATTTTCCTCATGTTCCATTAAAAATACTATGTAATCATCTGGGATAGCATTTTTCCTTATTCGAGTGGATCGCCTAAGAGCAATTTGATCTTGTTGCACTAGTTCTTGAGGATTTTGAGTTTGACCTTCATGTACGATATCATCGACAACCTGAGTTGGAGGAAGGACTTCATTATCAACTTGAGGATCCAAATTTACTTCATCAGAAGTAACTATACGAATCGGTATAGGTATTGGAGCCGATTCTTCCTCAAAGATGATATCCTTAACCTTATTTCTCCCCCCAAAATCAATATCCTCAAAGAACGTAGCTGTTCCTGTCTCAAAAATAGTCTTAGCAGTGGGATCGTAAAATTTATACCCTCTTGAACGCTCCGAATAACCAATAAAGTAGCTGCTAATGGTTCTTGAGTCCAGTTTCTTTTCATATGGCTTATAAGGCCTTGCCTCAGCTGGACATCCCCATATCCGAAGGTGCTTAAGACTAGGCTTGCGCCCAGTCCAAAGCTCATAAGGGGTCTTAGCAGTTGCTTTAGTTGGCACCCTATTAAGAATGTATGCTGCAGTCTTTAGTGCCTCTCCCCAAAG
>NW_013623304.1:0-738 GCF_000695525.1 Brassica oleracea var. oleracea
CCGTAATAAACGCTTCGAGTCGGAAGACGGCCCAAAGGGACCTAAGAAATTTTACGCTTTCTTAACCAACAGCCCGTAAGCCGCATGACAGTTTACGCTTGGTTCGCAAGGAAAGATAAATGTCAAGTTTCCGCGGATAAATACGAAATTTTGAAGATAATTACGGAGAACGGAAAATATGGAATATCTCCATTTTTATGCTATGACGGCTTAAGGGCAGAAGGGGAAAAGCGTAAACCGACCTTGGAGCCAGTATATAAGGAGTCCTAGGCGAGAGGCATAAGGAGATGACTTTTCACAGTAAACTTAGCACTTAGAGCGATTTTAGGCAATTTTCCGTTTTTGTTATTCGAACTGCGACTCAATTAGGTTTTTGCCATCTTAGGATTTAAGAACTAGGAATCTCACCGACAGCTCTCGTAGCCCAGGCACTTACCTTGTTCTAAACGCCCAAACGCAGATTTGGAATAAGAACTATCTTGCTCTCTTTTTCGATTTCTTATTTTATTACTGTTCTCGTTTCGTGTTCTGATTGCTTGGCGTGTGGTATTAGCAGATATCCGGGACCTCTGGGAAATTAGGGTTTTCCTAGTTTCCTTATTTAAACGGAAATCGACAGTGCGAATTTTGGTTCCCGCAGTTTGGCGCTAGAAGGAGGGGGGGGGGTATGGATCAATCTAATCCGTAAAAGCCACTCAACGATCAGGAACGATATGCAAGACTCAACTTGCGCGAACG
>NW_013623305.1:0-738 GCF_000695525.1 Brassica oleracea var. oleracea
CCTTCGTATAAATACCTCAAAGTGTGGGGGTGCTTGGTAAAAGTTGCAGTACCGCCACCAAAAAAGGTCATTATTGGACCTAAAACAGTGGATTGCATCTTCATCGGATATGCACATAACAGTAATGCTTATCGATTTCTGGTACATAAATCTGCAATATCAGACATTCATGAAAATACAGTCATTGAATCAAGAAATGCATCTTTCTTAGAAAATATTTTTCCATATAAGGAAAAACAAGGTTCAAAACGAGCTCGAGAAGAAAGAGACAATGTCAAAAATTCAGAAACTGAGACAAATGTCGAGATTTCTACAAATGATATTTCAGAAAATGAAGAAAAAGATGAACCTCGAAGAAGCAAAAGAGCTCGAAAGGAAAAATCTTTTGGTGAAGATTTCCTAATGGCATTTTTAGTAGAAAATGTTCCAAAAACTTTGGCAGAAGCCATGGCTTCACCAGAAGCTCCATTCTGGAACGAAGCGGTCAGGAGTGAATTTGATTCGATCATGCAAAATTATACTTATTACATAACGGATTTACCACCTGGCTGCAAAGCATTAGGAAACCTGGTGGAAAATACAAATCTAGGCTTGTAGTTTAAGGATTCCGACAAAAGGAGGGTTTGGATTATTTTGATACATATTCTCCAGTAACGATAATAACATCAATAAGACTGATGATAGCAGTCAGAGCCTTAAGAGACCTAGAAATCCATCAAATGGATGTAAAAACCACTT
>NW_013623306.1:0-738 GCF_000695525.1 Brassica oleracea var. oleracea
TTTTTGATTTAGAGATTAGGATTTATCCACGGGTTAGGGTTTACCCAAGGGTTTAGGATTTTGGGTAAAATAAAATAAGTGTCCGCAAAAAATATCTTAAAACATAAATGATGGAGTTATTTTCGGCTTTATCCATTAATGATAGTTATAAACAAAAAGAGTCAGCTAGAAACTTATATGCACATAGTGTAAACCAATACAAAGAGGAAGATAGAATGTGATAGGTACCATGCATTTTGAAAGAAAAACATACAATAGCCTTACACTGATCAATATATTTTTTTATCAAATCACTAATCGCTATGTTATTTCTATAGAAAAAGGTATAAATAATTAGCTATGTTTTTGACCAAAAGATAAATAATTAGATATGTAGGAACACATATACACACACAGTTAAAAAAATAGAAAAATGCTTTGGTTTAAATGTTAACTAATTCATTAATTAAACCAATTGGTTAAGCAAACCAGGGCATTACAGCTTTATAAAAAAACAGAGAATGCTTCTGTTCAATTTTTTTTCTTTGAGAAAGCTTCGGTTCAAAATTTAACTAATTCATTAACTAAACCAATTAGTTAAGCAAATCGGGTTAAGTAAATTATGTTGGTGTTATATAAACATAATTTTTTGAAAAATTTAAACATTTTTTAAAAGACATACTATACTATTAGTTTATTAACTCCCCCGCCCGTCCGTAGTGCGGATTTGCCCTAGTTATCTAAGAAATAAAAGTTAGT
>NW_013623307.1:0-136 GCF_000695525.1 Brassica oleracea var. oleracea
ATGGTTCCATATGGGACTGCTCTGGAAGAGTTTGCAAAGGTCAGGGTAAGCTGAGAACGCTCAACATCAGTAATACCCAAATCGTCTACAATAGCCTTTGAGACGAGATTCACACAAGAACCAGAGTCACAAAGAG
>NW_013623307.1:235-738 GCF_000695525.1 Brassica oleracea var. oleracea
TTTTTAAAGAACTTGAGCAATGGACGAATCTGCAGAGCATCTTCGAATGCAAGTTCTTTAGGAAGCCTTCTCACCATCTTGTTAAAACCTATCAGCTGCTCTTCACTAATGGGATCCATCAGATGTCTAGGTGGAATTGGATAGGGAACCTTGGGAACATAGACTCGAGATGGTGGAGTCTCAGCAGATTCATCGGGAGCAGTTACTGCAGAGCTAGTAGGCTGCTCTGCTCTCTCTTATGCGCCTGGAGCAGTCTCAGCAGACAGTTGCTCTGTTGCTCTTCCCTCAGCTTTCTCACATCTCATATCTGTTGCATTACAGTGCTCAACCCTATGATTCATCACACTCTTTCCACGAAAGGTTTCTTGCTGCTTCTTAACAGTTTAAGCAGTTTGAGCAAGCTGAACATCAATCCTCTTTATGTGGTTGCTCACAGTGTCATATTTTGAATTCAGATCAGCGAACATGTTGTCCATTCTGGTGTTGATGTCTGTGGTAACCTG
>NW_013623308.1:0-738 GCF_000695525.1 Brassica oleracea var. oleracea
CACATGAATCAAGGTTGTGACTTCTGTTTTAATATATAAGATGCTTTTTTATCTATCCTTCGATATTCATACTAGCACAACTTTTTAAATCTGATACAATGAATGGACAACGATGTACTCTTAGTATTTTACGAAAGACAAATCAAAGATACGGTGCTTAAAAAGGAATACGGTGTACGGGTTACTAAGGCAATGACTGATAATTTAACTCGTTGCATAATTTTTTTTTTTGGTAAAATCGTTGCATAATTTTATCATAATTTATGGCTCATGCAACATGTTATATCCAAAACCCTAACCTGTCATAATTTCTTTTTGAAAGAAAATCTGTTATAATTGCATATACTAAGTTACATCTCCAAAAAAATTGAGTAAGATACTATCCTATCATGGTTCAAATAAAAATTCACTTAATATTTGATTTAATTAAAAAAACAAACATACTTGTAATTACATAATAGGTACTATTAATATTCCTCTTAAAATAATTTAGACAAATTTTAATATATATGTTACGTTTTCTGTAACAGACTTCTATTCTACCAATTAGTTGGATTTAGACGGGATTTAATAGCAAATATGAAGTTATACGTATTCATTTTGGTGATCTTGGCGTTTCTTTCACTTAAACATTAGTTAATAATTAGTAGTGAGTTAAATGGATTGTATATCCACAGAGCCGTGCGAGAAATTTTTGATGCCCTAAACCAAATAAAATATTATGTTTCATAAAGTGTT
>NW_013623309.1:0-195 GCF_000695525.1 Brassica oleracea var. oleracea
TGGTCGAGACCATGGATGGGACCATGGCTCATTTGGACGAGGCCATGGTCGTGGCCGTTGATCTTCTTTCAAACTCCAACACTCGACTAAATCAGAGAAATACGTGTGTCATAGATGTGGAATGAGCAATCATTGGGCTAAGACTTGTAGGACTCCCAAGCATCTAGTTGACCTCTATCAAGAGAGCTTGAAAGG
>NW_013623309.1:315-738 GCF_000695525.1 Brassica oleracea var. oleracea
TAAAAAACAGAAGATTGATTTCGACATTTGTAATCTAAATTCTATGTTCTTTGTTTTGATGTTTTTCATTTCTATGTTTTTCATTTCTATGAACTTGTTTTATTAAAACTTAATAAAAGGAATGAATGATTTTTGAAAACGCCAATATGATTTGCGGGTATGGTACACATTAAGGGCTATGGCTAGATATATATAAGGGCAAGCATTTAGATGCTTTATATTGACCCAGAAAAACCCATTGAAATTATATAGAGATATAAGAATGAATGGTTTCCATATTGAAACAATGGGCGAAGGAAACAAAGAGTTCCTTCAGATATATGTATAAAATCGCCCAAGGCCATAATGAGTCCTAAAAACTATACCTGCATTCCCAATTGATCTAGACTATGCCAAGATCAATATGATAGAGGCAATAGTCAT
>NW_013623310.1:0-738 GCF_000695525.1 Brassica oleracea var. oleracea
TTTTTTGTAATTATTAAACTATTTTTTATTTATTAAAACAATTTTTTATTTATTAGAACTATTTTTATATATTTACTAAAAAATTTTAATAACTATAAAACTTTTTTTGTGATTAAAAACTATTATTTGGAATTTTAAAAAAAAAAACATATATATATATATATTTATATTATATAAATTTCTATATTTATTAAACATTTTTAATATTATTAAAACTATTTTTTGTAATTATTAAACTATTTTTTATTTATTAAAACAATTTTTTATTTATTAGAACTATTTTTATATATTTACTAAAAAATTTTAATAACTATAAAACTTTTTTTGTGATTAAAAACTATTATTTGGAATTTTAAAAAAAAAAACATATATATATATATATTTATATTATATAAATTTCTATATTTATTAAACATTTTTAATATTATTAAAACTATTTTTTGTAATTATTAAACTATTTTTTATTTATTAAAACTATTTTTTGTTTATTAGAACTATTTTTATATATTTATTAAACATTTTTAATATCTATAAAACTTTTTTTGTGATTAAAAAATATTATTTGGGATTTTTTTTTTAAAAAAAAATTTATTTTATATATTTCTATATTTATTAAATATTTTTTTTTTTAATTTACAGGTCTCATGATGATCAGACCCGGCATCGACAGCGTCGTGGTCATGGTGGTACAGGAAGCCAGTCTCGGGATTCCAGTCATTTTCAGGATTCCCCTTCGCC
>NW_013623311.1:0-738 GCF_000695525.1 Brassica oleracea var. oleracea
CGTCATTTGAAGTCATCAATCAAACTTTATGATAAAAACCGCGGAAACTTTGTTTTTATCAAAACAAGCCGTAATAAACGTTTCGAGTCAAACAACGGCCCAAAGAGACCTAAGACGTGACTCGAAACCCACTTACGATTTCTTAACCAGAAGCCCATAAATCGTAGGACGGTTTATGCTTGGTTCGCAAGGAAAGGTAAATGTCAAGTTTCCGCGGATAAATACGAAGTATTCGAAGATAATTAGAAAAATCGGGAAAAGAAAAACGGAATATCTCCATTTTTAAGTTATGACGGCTTAAGGGCAGAAGAGGAAAAAGCGTAAACCGACCAGGAGCGAGTATATAAGGAGTCCTAGGCGAGAGCCACCAGGGACTTTTTAGACTCAGAACTCTCGGCACTTAGAAACTCTGAGGCATTAACATGCTCTATTTCCATGACTGGCACCCGATTACCAGACGAACGTGCACAAGCAGTTCGGTCTCTTGGTTCACTCTTGAACTACGTTCGGCTTGATCCACGAAAGGGGTACGTAGGCAGCCTTTCATAAGGTTCAGTCCGAAATCAATCAAAAACCTTTTCTCTATTTTCTTCGTCTTTTGTTATCGAGCTGCGAGTCAACTAGGTTTGAGCTTTTAGGCCGCTAGAACTAGGTAACTCGCTGACAGCCTTTGCTGGCAAAGCTTTTATGCTCTCTTGTAATGATCGCAACGCTCTCACGCGGACTCGAAATAAGATC
>NW_013623312.1:0-737 GCF_000695525.1 Brassica oleracea var. oleracea
TACCTTTCAGCATGTGAGTCGATGTGGAGAATTTTTGTGTTTGATATTCACCACAACAGTCCAGCAGTGCAGAAATTACCAGTTCACCTTCCTGGCGAACACATGGCTGTTTTTGATGAGAATGAGGACCTCCAGAACGTTGAAGACAGGTACCTACATGGCCGGACTATGTTAACGGAATGGTTTGAAATGAACAGACGTTATGAAGAAGTCAGAAAACTAAAATACATCGAGATGCTAACAATGTTTGTCTGGGACAATTCAAACAAGATTTACATAAAGCGACAGCAAAGAGGGAGCATTGGAAGGATTGTAAACATAAACCCAGCAGCTGGTGACAAATATTATCTTGGGATTTTAGTCAGCTTAGTTCGAGGCCCAACATGTTATGACGATTTATATACAGTGGGTGAGATCAAATATGATACCTTTCAAGAAGCCTGCTATGCTAGAGGCTTTCTCGGGACAGACAAGGACTGGCATGATTCTATGTCTGAAGCATCTCAATTTTCATCACCAAGATCTCTTCGCTACCTCTTCGTACTAATACTCATCTACTGTCAAGTTTCAGAACCAAGGAAACTTTGGGATCATTCTTGGGAATATATGGCAGAAGATGTCTTGATGCGCCAGAGACGCCTTCTTCGATTCCCAGACCTCCAGCTAACCCTAGACGAACTGCAGCATTATACACTTATTGAAATAGAGACCCTGCTTCAGAACTACGAGAAGTCATT
>NW_013623313.1:0-737 GCF_000695525.1 Brassica oleracea var. oleracea
CTCGTGAAAACGTATAGACTTAAGTGAAGAGACAAGTTTTGGGATCTTATATCGGGATTTCGGTATTATGCCTTTGAGATGTCAGGATCCAGCAAGACTGGGTTTAGGACAAGACCTAGGTTTTCTTTCGGACTAAGGCTATGCGATGACAAGTCGGCTTTCGTTTTGCCTGTTTGCGATTTCTACCTGATTCATACCGGTATAAAGTCCGCGAAGTGTTATCGGCTTATATGACTTGTCTTGGCATGAATCGAGCTACTTCCAAAGGCCGTTTGGAGGTGCTGGCCAAAATTTTGGATTTTCTTGTATAGCGCGCTATGGTATCCTTGTCGGATGTAAGAGAGCCTATCCTTTCGAGGGCGGCTAGTGTCTGTTTAGGACGTTAGGGTTCGTTTGTTGTGATCAGCAACAAAGAAGCGATGCCATTTTAAAGGCATTTCACCGTTAGAGGTATGTTGATTTTGGAAACAAGAGTGTTGTATCCATAAGTGTTGGAAACACCGTAACTTCAAGCGTGTTGCGACGTCTCACAGTGGCAGAAGTTAATCTTTTTTTTTTGTTTTGAGCCGCGTTTTTCTTGCGGGCTTTTTACTAAGGATGTTTTTTTTATGAGCATTCGTGGGTTTGTTGGTTTTAGCGTGATAGCTGATATAGGCGTTCTGGACGAGTTCTGGACTGCCGTTCTGGCCATTTGTCGGGTAGTGGGCTTAGCGATTGTAGCGTCGCATTTTTTTTTT
>NW_013623314.1:0-103 GCF_000695525.1 Brassica oleracea var. oleracea
TACTCCCTAAATTGGAAGACTAACCATTATAAAATCGCTATTCTCTAGTGAAACACAGACAACAAAGGTTCCAAACCTCTTTGACCTTCATCATATGTTAGTG
>NW_013623314.1:239-644 GCF_000695525.1 Brassica oleracea var. oleracea
TAAACACATACTACATTTGTATTAATGTATATTAAACTCTCTTTCATGGTACATGGGCATCGTTTTAAATTTTTGTCAATTAATTTTACAAAACTTCATAATACTCCCTAAGTTGAAAGAATAACCACTACAAAATCGCTATTCTCTAGAGAAACAGAGACAACAATGGTTTCAAACCTCTTTGACCTTCATCATATGTTAGTGAATGATGTAACTATGCATTAAAACGGTATTTTCATATTTTTGAAATTTTCTCAAAATCTATGTGTTAACCCCTTACGAAAATATTGAATTTTTCGGTAAATGCTCTATATATTAAAGCCTATGATATTTAGGGTTGTTTTAAATTTCTAAACACATACTACATCTGTATTAATGTTTATTAAACTCTCTTTCATGGTACAT
>NW_013623314.1:670-737 GCF_000695525.1 Brassica oleracea var. oleracea
AGTAAATTGGTGGACTAACCACTATAAAATCGCTATCTCTAGAGAAACGGAGACAACAAAGGTTCCA
>NW_013623315.1:0-737 GCF_000695525.1 Brassica oleracea var. oleracea
TGAATTGTAACACTTGATAAAAATGTGAGAAGATGTATAGTATCAGATGTTGTTATTTTTTGTTTGCTAGTATCACAAGTTTTACTATAGCATCACAAGTTCTACTAAAGCATCACAAGATGTACTATGGGTCACATGGGTCACAAGAAAACAAGATGGAGTCACAAGAAGTTTACTTGTATTATCACACGATACATTTGAAAGTGTCTATAAATACTTCAACATCTATCTCATCACATATATTCAAAGCATCACTCGTATGCTTATATAAAAACATTCTCTTTTTTTTAAAAAAAATTCGAAATGGCTTCTTCTTCCCATTATCATTACCATAAAGATGATGATGATGATGATGATTTTGATAACATTTTTGATGATTTTTTGGAAAATCCCGATCTATTTCCAGAACCAAAAGAGAGAAAAAACGTATTTTTATCGAGAGAAACCGAGAAGAAGGCCACGAGAAGCTTTGGAATGATTATTTTTCCCAAACTCCAACATACTCTCACAATCTATTCCGGCGCCGGTTTCGAATGAACAAACCATTATTCTTAAGTATTGTCGATCGTCTCTCAACAGAAGTAGATTATTTTCAACCAACAGAAGATGCAGTCGGACGGTCGAGTCTATCTCCGCTCCAAAAATGTACCGCAGCAATTCGGCAATTGGCGTATGGTGGTGGAGCTGATGCAGTTGACGAATATGTACGACTTGGTGAAACAACAGCTCGAAAATGT
>NW_013623316.1:0-737 GCF_000695525.1 Brassica oleracea var. oleracea
GAAGAAAGAAGTAATCGATCCCCAAATAGATAACTTAGTTCGTCGAACGCGGGAAGGGCACGAGTTCAAAGCAACAGACTTTAGAGGATGTGATTCATCCCTTCCACCTCTGAAGCCAGCCGAAAAGGCTGAAGGTGTTGGTGTCAAAAAGAAGTGTCAAAAGCCGTCTAGGCGGTTTGGGAAAGCATGTGATGAACCTGGAAGTTCGACTCAGGCGCCTCAGCGTCCTATTCGACCTCGTCGTGGGATATGTAAACAGGCTGAACCAGGAAACTTATCAGATAAGGAGCAAGAGCTGAAAGAGTGGATACGAGTTGAACTGAAAACCCAGTTGGGTAAATTGCGGAACGAGATTTTTGACTGGTTGCATCATGATAGGGGAGGCTCGTTCCCGGTTCCGCAAAACACAGCAGCCGGTAAAACAAACAGAGACAACAGTCACGCTGACCCTACCGGCATGGAAGGTCCAAAGAAGCGACGTCCGTTCAGTGGTGATGGTAATGATAAAGCTGAAATATTTTGGTCTGATAGTAGGAAACACAAGAAGAACAACGGCGATGGGTTTAGCGACGATGAGACGATGAGAATGCATGATAATCATTGTGATGGCCGTACGCCAAATGCTCGCTTCTGGGAAAAGGTAATCAAACTGCTCCTATAATTTTTAATGATAAACAATGCCTGAATCCTGGTCTAACTTTTTTGAGGAAAATTCAACGTGTAGGTAGATTCAATGG
>NW_013623317.1:0-737 GCF_000695525.1 Brassica oleracea var. oleracea
ATGGAAAGACAGCCAAGACTCCCCTAGAAGATGGATACAAGGTGCCATGTGAGGGGGAGATTGAAGACAGATCACCATTCAAGGATGCAAAGCTTTATAGAAAGCTAGTGGGTAAGCTTATATACTTAACCATCACACGTCCTGATATGTGTTTTGCTGTAAACCAGGTAAGCCAGCACATGCAAGTTCCAAAGGAGCATCACTGGGGAATGGTGAACCGGATCTTGATGTATCTCAATGGCTCAACTGATCAAGGAGTGTGGATGGGGTGTAACGGAAGTACTGAAGTAGTTGGCTACTGTGATGCGGATTGGGCTGGAGATAGAACAGATAGAAGGTCCACAACAGGCTACTGCACATTCATTGGTGGGAACCTAGTAACCTGGAAGAGTAAGAAACAGAAGGTGGTCTCTTGCTCAAGTGTTGAAGCTGAATACCGAGCGATGCTGAAGCTGACTAATGAGCTTGTATGGATCAAAGGGATACTGAAGCACTTGGAGATCATTCAAGCCACGCCTATGACCATGCATTGCGACAATCAGGCTGCTATACACATTGCCACCAACTCAGTCTTCCATGAGAGAACCAAGCACATTGAAGTTGATTGCCATAAGGTGAGGCAAATGATACTTCTTGGAGTCATTTTTCCATGCAACACGAGGAGTGATGATCAACTAGCAGATGTGTTCGCAAAGGCAGCAAGGCAGAAGACAATTGAGTCCATCCATAGCCGGCTA
>NW_013623318.1:0-737 GCF_000695525.1 Brassica oleracea var. oleracea
AAATATATTCTAATTATGTAAAATATATATAAATATGAAAATTAATATCCGCACGGTTTTGCGGATCCAAATCTAGTAATATCTTAAGATTCGATTGTACTATGTTCAGTTTCGTAATTTGGGTAAAATGGGAAATTGTATATGTTTTAAAACATCTAGATTTTGCAACATTGGTTTTTTTTCTGGAAAAAATGATGATACCTATAATTCTTTATAATAGTGCTCGTTGATTTTATTATTAATAAGAAATGATTTTTAATTCTTAGAGTAAAAGGTTAGAGTTTTGATTAATATAATTTATACAAGAAAACTAGACTCATATCCACTCAATTAATTTTCAATTCAGAATCTATTAAACATAAGAATCAATAGTTCTTCACTAAATTTTAATATAGAATATACAATCAATTATTCAAAAACAATAGATTCTAAAATCTATAGATTAACTTTAAATTTACTATAATAATGTTTAAAGATTCATCCACTAACCTCCACAAACTCCTATACACACAATAAAAACCGATGTAATTAAATTAGTCAGGTCCGACCACCTCCAACACAAAGTACTCTTAAGAGCACCAATAGTGGTGTAGTATCTCCACAAACTGTCTAATTAATTTAAAAATCATATTGTTTTTATTTGTAATTAAAATTAAAGAAAAAGGAAAAAACAATCATACATTATCTGCCACCCAGAAGATCAAGTCTCTATCCATTCTCACCACATTTATTTAAGA
>NW_013623319.1:0-737 GCF_000695525.1 Brassica oleracea var. oleracea
CGAGGGCCGAGTACATCATACGGTTGATCCATGCGCTGATCCCGTTTACGGATTGGTTGAACTTAATAAAAAGAACAAACACTTAATAATGAATCAAATTTTAATGAAAAAAAAATGTTTAATTACCATGTTTGACCCCGTCCATGTGGATACGGAGTGAGATAGGGAAGATGGTCATGACCGGGCTGTCAAACCAACTCCGCAACACTCATCACTCCCGGAGGACCCGAAAGAGCAGGAGCGGGTGCAGCAGCGGGAGCGAGAGTAGCAGGAGCGGGAGCGAGAGGAGCAGGAGCGGGTGCAGCAAAGGGAGATGTATTGTAGGAGCTGTGGGGCGAAGGGGAATCCTGAAAATGGCTGGAATCCCGAGACTGGCTCCCCGTACCACCACGACCACGACGCTGTCGAGGCCGGGTCTGATCATCATTAGACCTGTAAATTAAAAAAAATTATTTAATAAATATAGAAATATATAATTTTTTTTTAAATCCCAAATAATAGTTTTTAATCACAAAAAAAGTTTTATAGATATTAAAAATGTTTAATAAATATAGAAATTTATATTATATATATATATATTTTAAAAATCTAAGATAATAGTTTTTAATCACAAAAAAAGTTTTATAGATATTAAAAATGTTTAATAAATATAGAAATTTATATTATATATATATATATTTTAAAAATCTAAGATAATAGTTTTTAATCACAAAAAAAGTTTTATAGATATTAAAAAT
>NW_013623320.1:0-737 GCF_000695525.1 Brassica oleracea var. oleracea
TTAAACAACATAAAAGATTATAGACCTCAGTATATTAACCATTTACCGAAAAACTTAATATTTGTCCTTAGAATACTTTAATACAAATGTAGAATGTGGTTAAAAAATTTTAAACAACATAAAAGATTATAGACCTCAGTATATTAACCATTTACCTAGATTAACGATTTTATTGTTGTTTGTCCTTTGTTTTAGGGAGAATATGAAGTTTTACTAAATTAATTGATAAAAAAAAAAAATGTCCATGTACCATGAAAGAGAGTTTAGAATACTTTAATACAAATGTAGAATGTGGATAGAAATATTTAAACAACACTAAAGATTATAGGCCTCAGTATATTAACTATTTACCGAAAAATTGACATATTTTGTAGGGGTTAACACATAGATTTTGAGAAAGATTCAAAAAATATATTAACACTTAGGTTTTTAGAAAAATTCAAAAAATATGACAATATTGTTTTAATGCACAGTTTTATCAAAAAAATATGACAAGATTATAGACCTCAGTATATGAAAAAAAATATTAACACATATATTAACACTTAGATTTTTAGAAAAATTCAAAAAATATGACAATATTGTTTTAATGCACAGTTTTATCAAAAAAATATGACAAGATTATAGACCTCAGTATATGAAAAAAAATATTAACACATATATTAACACTTGTTTATCCTTTGATTTATTGAGAATATGAAGTTTTACTAAATTAATTGATAAAAAACAAGAACAAT
>NW_013623321.1:0-737 GCF_000695525.1 Brassica oleracea var. oleracea
TATAAAATCACTTTTTTCTTGTAAAACGGAGACAACAAAAGCTCCCAACCTCGTTGAACATCATCATCTGTTAGGGCAGGATGCAACTATGCATTAAAACAATATTGTTGTATTTTTTGATTTTTTTTCAAAGTCTATGTGTTAACCCCCCCAAAGAAAATATTGAGTTTTTGGTAAATACTTTATATACTGAAGCCTATAATCTTTAGTGTTGTTTTAATATTTCTAAGCATATTCTACATTTGTATTAATGTATGCTAAACTCTTTTTCATGGTAAATGAGCATCGTTCAATTGTTTTTATCAATAAATTTAGTAAAACTTCATAAAACTCCCTTAATCGATGAAATAACCAATATAAAATGACTATTTTCTTGAAAAATGGTGACAACAAAGGCTCCAAATCTCTTTGAGCATCATCACATGTTAGTGCACGATGCAACTATGGATTTCCAAAATATTGTAGTATTTTTTGAAATTTTTTCAAATATTGAGTTTTTGGTAAATACTTTATATACTGAAGCCTATAATGTTTAGTGTAGTTTTAAAATTTCTAACCACATTCTACATTTCTATTAATGTATTTAAGCTCTTTTTCATTGTATATTGGAATCCTTATAAGTTTTTATCAATTAATTTAGTAAAACTTCATAATACTCCCTAAATTCATGGAATAACAAACTATAAAATCACTTTTTTCTTGAAAAACGGAGACAACAAAGGCTCCAAACCTCTTTG
>NW_013623322.1:0-365 GCF_000695525.1 Brassica oleracea var. oleracea
TTCTTCTTCTCTTTCAAATTCTGATTTGAAAACTAATGTGTTGTCTTATGATAAAAGCAAGGCTGTGAAAACCAATAGCAAGGCTCTTTCTACCAGGTGCTTCAAATGCCATAGGGTCGGTCATTATGCCAACAAGTGCAAAAAACAGAAATCGTTGGTGACTTTGGAGAAAATTGAAACTGAGCCAGAAAAGGAAGACCCTTTACCAATTTTTGATGACTATGCACATGAACCGAAGGAAGGATCAGGTGGAGAGCAAAACTGTGGTCATAAAGAAGGATCTTCTTCCATTCACAAACCGGTCCAAACTCAAGGTGAGCAACGTTCTAATTATGGTTCTTTTGCTTATAATCCTTTTCCTTTTA
>NW_013623322.1:572-737 GCF_000695525.1 Brassica oleracea var. oleracea
CCAGACTTGACTTGGATCATGCCAGACTTGACGTGGATCATGCCAGACTTGACTTGGGTGGTGAAGAAACCGAAGTCAGACATGCATTCTCATCCAGCGGACCATCCGGACAGTTCCGCAAGCGTCCTTATCGTTGCCCCGTGCATCCATCTGGTTCGGATGAAC
>NW_013623323.1:0-286 GCF_000695525.1 Brassica oleracea var. oleracea
GAAAATTATAAATAATATGTAAACATACAGCATAAAAAATAGAAAACAAAAATAGAAAACTACATTAAACATATGTAAAATTACCATTTTTCACTTAAAAAAAGACAGCTTATCTCTATAATGTAACATTGCTATTTTGTAAAAAAAAACATTAATATAATTTCGAAAATAATAAATAATATGTAAAAATACAACATAAAAAATAGAAATACTACATTAAAAATATGTAAGATTACCATTTTAATTTTTATTTTTAAAAATAATATGTAAACATACAACATAAAAA
>NW_013623323.1:329-737 GCF_000695525.1 Brassica oleracea var. oleracea
ATATGTAAACATACAACATAAAAAATGGAAATACTACATTAAACATATGTAAGATTACAATGTATAATTAAGAAAATAATAAATAATATGTAAACATACAACATAAAAAATAGAAATACTACATTAAACATATGTAAGATTACCATTTTACATTTTAAAATAACAATAATATGTAAACATACAACATAAAAAAAAGGGAAAAAAATACATTAAACATATGTAAGATTACTATTTTTAACTTAAAAAAATGGCTTATCTCCATAATGTAACATTACTATTTTATAAAAAAAGAAAAAAAAACATAAATATAACTATTTGACTATTTGTCCAAGTTCTTCTATTAAACATCGCCGTTTTACACTAAAAATGGAAAAAAAAACATTAAGATTTAAACATCTATCTTAAAAT
>NW_013623324.1:0-198 GCF_000695525.1 Brassica oleracea var. oleracea
TTGAATTTTTCTCAAAATCTATGGGTTAATAACCCTACGAGAATATTAAATTTTCTGTAAATGCTCAATATACTGAAGCCTATGGTCTTTAGTGTTGTTTTAAAAGTTCTAAACACATCCTAAATTTGTATTAATGTATATTAAACACTCTTTCATGGTACATGGGCATCATTTTAATTTTTTTTGTCAATTAATTAA
>NW_013623324.1:243-507 GCF_000695525.1 Brassica oleracea var. oleracea
TATTTGCTAGAGAAACGGAGACAAAAAAAAGTTTCAAACCTCTTTGAACTTCATCATATGTTGGTGAAGGATACAACTATGCATTTAAATATTATTTTTATACTTTTGAATTTTTCTCAAAATATATGGGTTAATAACCCTCCGAAAATATTGAATTTTCGGTATATGCTCTATATACTGAAGCTTATGATCTTTAGTGTTGTTTTAAAATTTCTAAACACATTGTAATTTTGTATTAATGTATATTAAACTCTCTTTCATGGT
>NW_013623324.1:551-737 GCF_000695525.1 Brassica oleracea var. oleracea
AATTTGTTGACTAACCACTATAAAATCGTTATTTGCTAGGGAAACGGAGACAAAAAAAAGTTTCAAACCTCTTTGAACTTCATCATATGTTGGTGAATGATGCAACTATACATTAAAACAGTATTTTAATATTTTTGATTTTTTCTCAATATCTATGGGTTAACACCCCTACGAAAATATTGAAAT
>NW_013623325.1:0-736 GCF_000695525.1 Brassica oleracea var. oleracea
TTACATAACCACAAAACAAAGATCCCATTTTGAGGATTTGTTGGCTAAATTTAAGTACTTAAACATAATTAAGATGTATCTAACTATCTATGTAGAGTGTAGACGTCTGTTTAGATTGCCTAAATACATTGATTTAAGGAGTGGCACAGAAAATAGCTAATCCTAGTGAATGTTCCCAACTACGCTCTAATTAAGTCTACTCCAAACATTCAATTAGCTATCATCGAATTTTCAACTATTCTGAAATGAGTGCATTAACTCTATCAACTGTTACGTTATGGAAAACTAGGTGGAACTCCAGATATGGGGTAGTTTTTATAGATAAAATTGATTCGGATTTAGGATACACAAACATCCATAATTCTCAAATAGCTTTTAACCTTGACTTGCTTTTTGTCACAGGCTATCAATCATCATTGAAGAGTTCTTACTAAGTTCAGTAATTTAAAAATAAAAATAATAAAAATCAAGACATAAAAAGGGAAGAGTCTAAAAAATTACAGATTAAAATTCCAGTGGATTCCTAAACGATAATGATGCTCTCACACGTCGCACTCTCAACTCCCAATTCTTTATCAAACATAAATTCTACGGTTTAATTTCTTTAGTGGTGAAACAACAAGTAAAAATTGTTATGCCCAACCATGTTTTTCTACGTTGAGATCTGTGCGCACCATCCTTCCGCTTTAAATTGGGAGTGCAAATTATCTGAATACAAGTGTCCTGCGCCCATATG
>NW_013623326.1:0-736 GCF_000695525.1 Brassica oleracea var. oleracea
GGCAAATGATGTTGGAGGTGGAGGTTATGGCAAGGTTTGTGTCTTTAATTACAATGGCCTCAGTTGAAACAAGAAATGGTATTAGATTAAATCAAATCCCAATATGATGGTGAAACAGGTGTACAAAGGGATTCTTCCCTCTGGAAAACTCCTAGCCATCAAAAGAGCGCAACAAGGATCTTCACAAGGGGAGTTAGAATTTAAAACTGAGATTGAGCTTCTTTCAAGGGTCCATCATAAGAATGTTGTCAAGCTCTTAGGCTTTTGTTTTGATCGAAATGAACAAATGCTTGTATACGAGTACATTCCAAATGGCTCTCTTACAGATAGTCTATCAGGTAGTAAGAGCATATATTTACCTCTATAATAGCATTTAGAGTCAAATCGATTCCAACCCAACTCTATTTCATCCTCTAAAATATAGATTACTATTTTTCCTCCATATCTCTATTTTTTACTCTATAACTAGAGATCGATATTTTAGAATAACATATTGGAGTAAACTTCACCTATATTATAAAATTTCTCTATTTCAGAGGTAAATATAACAAAATACATTTGAGATGGTCTAAGAATCCCTCTTCTTTTGTATATTAACCTCATTAGCTTTTATTAATTTTGATGATAATGCAGGCAAGAATGGTATTAGACTTGACTGGACAAGAAGGCTCAAAATAGCACTTGGGTCAAGCAAGGGTTTGGCTTATCTTCATGAGCTTGCTGATCCACCAATTAT
>NW_013623327.1:0-736 GCF_000695525.1 Brassica oleracea var. oleracea
GAGATCTTGCAATGCTGGCCATTCAAAGAATAACTGAGCTCTATGTCGACATCTCGCGCGGAGATTCTTCTCGTTAGGTGCAATGGTCATGCTTCCTGTAATCGTTTCACCCTCGCATATGGTTAACACATCTTCAAGGTACAGCACTGTTTGCTTCCAGTGTGTATCCCTAGATTTTGGTCCTGCATTGCATTTTGTGATAGTATCGTGAGTTCCAAACCTCGACAAAGAAGCTATAGCATCAAACATATTTTTGTCTGTTGTTTCGAAATATCTTATAATCAGAAAACTTCATATATCTTTTTCTGTCGAGAAACCAATCATCTTGTGGCACATGGTTAATGATACATCGAAGTAGGCTAAAAGTGCATGTATATGATCATTCCGTTTTGCCACAAGCTTAAATGGAGCCATCTTAGAGAGATATCCATCGTCTTTAGAAGAAAAACAGCCAAAACAAATTGATTTTGCATTAGAAGAAAGCAACTGAAGAGGGCTATTAGTAACTACTTTAGTATAATCTTTACATACCTCGACTAGGTTGCTCTTAGTCACGATCTGGTTCAATCAAGCATATCAAACAAAGGCCAGTCATCCATCTCTGCAGCTTCTTTCACTCTAACACAGCAGCACCTTGGATGATATGCTTCTTCACATTCATCAAAAATTAACATCTTCTCGACAGTTCCTTATTGAATCAAACTATAACCGTAACTCAACGATTATGAACTCAAGA
>NW_013623328.1:0-450 GCF_000695525.1 Brassica oleracea var. oleracea
ATTTTAATATTACTAATTTTCGAAAATTATAAATAATATGTAAACAAACAACATAAAAATGGAAAAATTACATTAAACATATGTAATATTACCATTTTTCACTTAAAAAAAAGACGGCCTATCTCCATAATGTAACATTACCGTTTTATAAAAAAAAACAAAAAACATTATATATAATTTCGAAATTAATAAATATATGTAAACATACAACATAAAAAATGAAAATACTACATTAAACATATGTAAGATTATCATTTTACATTTAAAAATAACAATAATTTGTAAACATATAACATAAAAAAATGGAAAAACTACATTAAACATATGTAAGATTACTATTTTTCACTAAAAAAAAGACGTCTTATCTCCATAATGTAACATTACTATTTTGTAAAAAAAACATTATATATAATTTCGAAAATAATAAATAATATGTAAACATACAACATA
>NW_013623328.1:531-736 GCF_000695525.1 Brassica oleracea var. oleracea
AAAAAATGGAAAAACTACATTAAACATATGTAAGATTACTATTTTTCACTAAAAAAACGACTTATCTCCATAATGTAACCTTACCAGTTTATAAAAAACGAAAAAAACATAAATATAACTATTTGACTATTTGTCAAAGCTCTTCTATTAAACAATGTTGTTTTACATTAAAAATGGAAAAAAACATTAAGATTTAAACATCTAT
>NW_013623329.1:0-736 GCF_000695525.1 Brassica oleracea var. oleracea
CTGGTGATTCTCCAGTACTTTATTTATCCAAATCAAGCTTCTTACATTGCGGTTCATGATGGATTGATAAGAATGACGAAGAAGCTGTCATATTCCCAAACAGAAAAACTGGGATCACTTGATTTAAAAGTGGGATAGCTTCTTCATCCTAACTCCTATGATATTTATTCAACTTCCTGGTGATTCTCCACTACTTTATGTATCCAAATCAAGCGTCTTACATCGTGGTTCATCCTGTTTTTATAAGAATGACGAAGAAGTTGTCATATTCCCAAATAGGAAAACTGGGATCACTTGATTTAAAAGTGGGATAGCTTCTTCATCCTAACTCCTATGAGATTTATTCAACTTCCTGGTGATTCTACACTACTTTATGTATCCATATCAAATTTCTTACATCGCGGTATAACCTGGTTTGATAAGAATGACAAAGAAGTTGTCATATTCTCAAACAGAAAAACTGGGATCACCTGATTTGAAAGTTGGATAGCTTCTTCATCCTAACTCCTATGAGATTTATTCAACTTCCTGGTGATTCTCCTATACTTTATTTATCCAAATCATGCTTCTTACATCGCGGTTCATGATGGATTGATTAGAATGACGAAGAAGTTGTCATATTCCCAAACAGAAAAACTGGGATCACTTGATTTAAAAGTGGGATAGCTTCTTCATCCTAACTCCTATTAATGATGATTCAAGCTATGGCAACACACAAGACAATGCAATAACCAAA
>NW_013623330.1:0-736 GCF_000695525.1 Brassica oleracea var. oleracea
GTAGTGTTTTGGTGTTACTGAAAAACAAGCATTCGATTTTGAGTGGGGAGCATGAAGAGAAGTAATCCACTGTTTACAGACACTGAGAATAAACCACAGAAGACAAAAAAACAGTGTATGTTCTACATAAAATAAATAAAAATATTTATAAATGTTGAATTTTCCTACTACTGAATACAAATAATGATACGTTATCACTAACGTTTTTGTAGAACATACACTCTTTTTTTCTTCTTCTGTAGTTTATTCACAGACTTAGTCTGTTGACGCAGGTACCAATGACAAAGAGAATACTCCAATGGGGAATATAACACAAAACTCATCTATCACTAACGTTTCACCTCTGCCCAGTATAAATCCTTTTAGGACGCCCTTGCAGAATGTTACGAATCAAGTATTTCGACCCATTATTCCAATTCCACCAGAGTCAAATCCGTCAAAAATTGTTGAAAATACATCGACACATACTGTCCCATTAAGTTGTGTTTTTCAAAGTTTTAAAGATGGACTAACACATCAAGCTAGAGCTGCGCGAAAGGAAATACTGAATAACAAAAGAACAATAGGGATTTCTACCTCAAATTGAGGTTAGTCTCCTAACGCTTTCATTATCCCCACGTTTATTCTTATTACTGTATTGATTAAAAACATTTCTGAAAAATTCATTTTCATTACATTGTACAGTTACAAGGATTTTCAAGCCAACCAAGACATCCGTTGTACCACCTCTAGGTAT
>NW_013623331.1:0-736 GCF_000695525.1 Brassica oleracea var. oleracea
GCATCCTGCACTAACATATGATGAATATCAAAGAGGTTTGGAACCTTAGTTGTCACCGTTTCTCCAGAGAATAACAATTTTATAGTGGTTAGTCCACTAATATATGGAGTATTGTGAAGTTTATTAAATTAGTTGATAAAAAATAAAATGATGCCCATGTACCATGAAATAGAGTTTAATATACATTAATATAAATTAGAATATGTTTAGAAATTTTAAAACAAAAATAAAGATCATAGGCTTCAGTGAATAGAGCATTTACCGAAAAACTCAATATTTTCGTAGGGGTTAACACATAGATTTTGAGAAAAATTCAAAAATATGACAATAATATTTTAATGCATAGTTCCAACATGCACCAACATATGATGAATGTCAAAGAGGTTTGAAACCTTTGTTGTCTCCGTTTCTCTAGAGAATAACGATTTTATAGTAGTTAGTCCACCAATTTAGGGAGTAATATGAACTTTTACTAAATTAATTGATAAAAAACTAAAATGATGTGCATGTACCATAAAATAGAGTTTAATATATATTAATACAAATTTAGAATATGTTTAGAAATTTCCAAACAACACTAAAGATCATAGGCTTCAGTGTATAAAACATTGACCGAAAAACTCAATATTTTCTTGGGGGTTAACACATAGATTTTGAAAAAAATTCAAAAATATGACAATAATATTTTTATGCACAGTTGCATCCCGCACTAACATATAATGAAAGTCAAAGAGCT
>NW_013623332.1:0-736 GCF_000695525.1 Brassica oleracea var. oleracea
AAAAACCGATGAATATAAAGCTATGTATATTAAAAAATATTGCTATCCACTCTTTTACCTTGGCTGGCACTCCATTCCAAGCATTCCTCTTTCTAGGTCTGTTATATGTTTTTTTCTTCTTTTTTTGTTATGTAGTTTTAATTTTTATCATATTTAATATGAATGCCTTAAAACTGTAGCGACGGAGAAGAAGACCAAAAGAAAATGTGTGAGAGAAAGATCAGGTTAAGAATGTAGAAGACAAAACAGTTTCAAATCATTATCATTACTTTAGAACGCGGTGTTGATGATTTTTTTGAAAGAGGCTCTAATAATCTGAGAAAATTTAGGAATTTGGTTATTAGACGGTGTATTTTTTTGTTGTACCTTACTCGAAATGTCTAAAAAAAATTTGTTGAAAAAATAACTACAAAATATAAGACAAAACTCAAATAAAACGATAAAATATGAAACTATTAAGAAGAAGAGGGGAAATATACAGAAAATAGTTGATTTAGTTATATATAGGAAACCGTTTTTGAGGGTTATAAAATTCATCTTCCAATCCAACGTGTGATTGTGGTAGTTGGAAAAAAAGGAATTTTACTTTTTTGCCAGTTACAAATTTTATTGAAAATAAAGGAATGCAATGTATTTTTTAAAAAAAAAACTGTAAAACAATGACACATGTCAAAATTTGATTGCTCAAATGAATTGTGATTTAGTATATAAGAGATTGCCTGCTTATTTCTACTAG
>NW_013623333.1:0-736 GCF_000695525.1 Brassica oleracea var. oleracea
ATGTTAGGGCGTAGATGGTTTATTATTTTTTAGATCATGTACGTTATATAGGGGTGGTTGTGTATTGTTTTAAGAGTTCGGAGCATATAGAATTCTACATAAATATACACATATATATGGCATGACCAGCTTGACCGGAGTATGTATGTGAATATCATATTAGATAGATTGAACATGATTCAGAATAAGAATAGTGTTTATATATTTTTGAAAAATTATTATTATTATGTTAGCCACCGGTTTGCCATCTCTCGTCGGCCCTTCATACTTATTTGTTATTGTCATCGTTTTAAAATTCCAAGTCATTCATTCAGCAATGTGATTGGGCTAAAAGTTCTGTCCTTTTTTAAAAAAAAATTGCACAATAGGTCGCTATATTATTTTTTCAAAAAAATTGGTATATAATTTTATGAACCACTGCAGGCGCAAGTCTTGTAGATTGAATCCGGATTTATCACAGAGAATATTTAGTGTAATCGTAACGGTTAAAACACATTCATTTTCCATGATTTGTATGCAGTGTTGGTTAATGTATTTAAAAAACGTGCGTGTAAAATATTTACATAATTGACTTTTTCGAAGCATTAAGCCTTTTGTGATCCATTTTTCATGGATATTAAAATGAACTACGATTTATCTACATTTAGTACTGGGACTATCTAACGACTGAGACGGACCTAATAATGTTTAGGCCTAATGGATAGTCAATACTTAAACCAATCATACAAACCGTAGA
>NW_013623334.1:0-736 GCF_000695525.1 Brassica oleracea var. oleracea
CCCCTCCTGTTCCATCCACTCCAACGGAATTTGATAAAGCACTTGTAGGAAATCAACTTGCTTCTCTTTGGCCAACCCTTAATGACGGAATCGTGAACAAGCAAGACAAGAACAAGCATCCTAATCGTTCCTTACAGGTTCCATTAGAGAAGCTGCCACTTCCAGAGCTTAAAGCCGATGGATCTCTCCGTTTCCCGTGGGCTGCAAGGTTGGGTCCCCAGTCACGCAATCTTTTCCGGGCAACATCACCTACCTATCGCCTTGATGGCACCCCTGAGGTAACAATACCTTCAAAAGTCCTTAGGTTAGGACCTGAGAACAAGGATGAATATCTCATTGGGAAATTTCATAGATGTTCTTTACCCCCGGGTGGACTTGTTCATGCTGTGGTCAATAAAATTTGGGGAAGAAGCTGCAAAATTTCTTGCAAGAAGATTAGTGATTCATCCTATATGTTTCATATCCCACACCAATCTACTCGTCAGTGGATTATACAAAGGGGAGTTTGGCATATTGATGACTGTCTGCTCTTTGTGTTGCCGTGGACACCTGAGGGCTCATTCAAAATTCCAGAAGTTTCAACTCTTCCGGTATGGGTGACTTTGAAGGATATTCCTGACTGCTGCTACTCTAGACTAGGAATTAGTCATATTGCATCTGGTCTTGGAGAGCCTATATTAACACAAAAACCTCGGCTTGATCCTACTAATTTGGGGGAAACAAAAGTATTGGTGGA
>NW_013623335.1:0-736 GCF_000695525.1 Brassica oleracea var. oleracea
ACCTTCTTTTGAGCTTTGGTGAGGACTCTTTGTGGAAATGGGAGCTTGTCATATGTGACTGCTCAACCTCAGTGGTGTCCTCCAGCTTGACTTCTTTCAGCTTCCGGTTAGCTCTCTTCGTAACTGGTTTCTCAGCCATGGGGGCATCTCCCTTCAAAATCTTTACTTCAACCATTTTGTCAGCTTCCTTCACAATCTTTGCTTCAGCTGTTGCTACAATCAGATGCTGAACCTGTTCAATCTCAGTTCCAAACACCAATCTTTCAATTTCATCTACCTCTTTCTTGTGGTTACTCAATTCAATCCCTGAAGAAGTGGTAGAGAGGACAACATTGCAATACTCCTTGGGTTTTTGCTCAGATTTTCCAGGTAGAGACCCTTGCTGGTGATTCTGGTGAGTGGTTATGGAAGCAAACTGGTTTTCCAAAGCCATGAACTTGTTGTTGAGCACATTGTAACTTCCATCAATCTTGGAGTGAAGGTTCTTCAACTCATATCCAACCTGCTTTTCACTTCTAGTCTGAGACTCCAAGATCTGTTTCAGTAGAACATCAGTGCTGCTTTCCTGAGGAGTAGAGGTAGAAGGATTAGCTTGTTGTTGAGAAGACTGGTTCCCTTTGTTGGAGAACCCAGGAGGAGGGTTTTGTTGAGGCTGATAGTTGCCTTGCTGGTTGTTCCTTGGCGGATAGCCACTATGTTGGTTGTTAGGATATGATTTTTGTTGGTAGTTGTTGTA
>NW_013623336.1:0-736 GCF_000695525.1 Brassica oleracea var. oleracea
TTACACTCTAGCTTCTCTAGGCCTATCTCAACTCTTTTTGCCCTTACTCTCATCATCAAGCATCCAAATCAACCAACTCTCACATTCATTAAGCACAAAACATCAGGTGAATTCTTGCAAATGGTAAGTTGGTCCAAGTCATTTGGCTGGGTGAGGGAAGGCTTTTATTCAAGTGATTCAAGAGGTTCGAAACATAAAATCTTTAAGGTGGTTTACTCTCGAAACAAGTAGCCTTGACATTGCACATAATATATCTAAGAAAGGGATCAACTCATGCATACAATGCTCAATCTCCATTGTTCTACCCTTTTCCCAAACATACAATTACACAATCATTCTCAAATATCAAACCCAACTCTCATCTCTCACCAAAAGATCCTAAGAACATTAACTCCTTCTCTTTGAAATCTACAAGGGATTTTTCACAACCTCAAAACATTACTTAGCTCCACAACTTTGCTAACCCCCTTTTTCTTTCTTTTTTCTTTTCTTTTCATATTTTATTTTTTTTTTCTTTTTTTTTTTTAAATCGGGGCCAAGACTTTTCATAACTTGAGCTAGAGGTTTTTCTACTTATCCCAGTAAGACAATTCACTTAAACACAAAGAGTTATTTCTTTTCCTTTTTCATTGCTCCCAAATCATAATCACAACTCTCACCCCCCCCCCACCTATAGCTAGACAATATAATGCCCAATCTAGCAAGAATGAAGATCAAACATTGTCGTTCCCGATAC
>NW_013623337.1:0-736 GCF_000695525.1 Brassica oleracea var. oleracea
CTCACTCAACATTCTCTGCATAACCGGGTTTCCCACGGCCATCACGCTAGCAAATCCTCAAAAGAGTCTAAACGAACCTGCTCGCTATCCATTTGAGCCTTCTGGCTATCCATTTGAGCCTTCATCTGAGCAGTCTCTTCATCCCGTCTCGAAGTGTATGACGAAGTTGCCCTTGCAACTTCGTTAACAAAGCCTATACCGACTATCCGTCATCAAAACATATATTAATATAGTTAATTATGTTAAAATATTTAAAATAATGTAAACTAAAATTTTAAGTTACCTCTTCGAAGATTCTGTCGACCTCTTGGGTGGACAATGTGACTGGTAATCCATTTGGAGACTCCTGGGTTAGTTGCGTCTCCCGTTCTTCAATCCGACCAGCCACTATTCGGAAGAGTTTCTCAGATGCAGGATCCACAAAAACTCCGTCGGATGTGGCGTGAGTCATCTTGAATAGGTCAGACAGAGAAGGTAAGACTCCCGTCTTCTCGAACTACAAAAAAAAAATTAAATTAAATATTATAAATTATATTAATTGAATATTTTAAAATATATATTTAAAACAAAACTTACAGCTTCTAGACGGACTCCTGCATGAGGTTTTTGTCCGGTTCTGTGAAGCATGGGCAAATGACCATCTTTATCCTTCGTCCTTCGAGAAGCCGAGCATGAATTGGCCTTTCTTGTCGAAGAGGGGTGCTCCCAATAGGCGATGAGGCCATCCCACACATCC
>NW_013623338.1:0-736 GCF_000695525.1 Brassica oleracea var. oleracea
CGATTGAGATTCATTATTATCAGGACATTTAATACTTTGCAGCTTGGTGTCCCAAGCTACATTTTTTGGTACCTGTACCTTAGAGCCGGCAGGCCTTATCTTCATGTCTGGGATGGTTTCCTTAGTAATCTCGGATTTGGATTTTGATTATCATTCTCTGCACCTTTCTTTTGTTTCCGAGGATTCTTATCTTTTGGAACCTATTTGGTCTACCACGTTTCATACGTTGTCTAGACTCTGTAGCGACTTGACTGTGTCTCTTTTTGGACATCAAATTCGTTGGTGCTTTACAAGCTGGTTTATATATGACTTAGCCATTCTTTTTCGGGTCAGCAAATGTGTCTGGCATTTGATTAGCTAGCTATGTAAATGTATAATCTTTGGACGTCTATTTCACATTCTTTATTTCGAGGATCTTGCCAAGACATTGATGGTTGATTCCATTTTATTTCTTTTACCATTCTTTTACCAGCTTTATTTTTTTTCTCTCCTCCTGGTCTTAAAATAATTCGTGTACCTGGCCTCAAATATAATCACCCATAGTTGGCTCAAAGTACTTTATTATTGTGGGAGAATCATATCCAATATATATCCCCATCCTCCTTTTGAGGTCCCATCTTAGTTCTCTGTGGTGGAGCAATTAGTACATAGACAGCACATCCAAATGTCTTATGATGGGGTATATCTATCTCTTGACCCGTTAATAATTTTGATAGGGGATATCTATGCTCACTAA
>NW_013623339.1:0-571 GCF_000695525.1 Brassica oleracea var. oleracea
TTTTGGTTCCGGGATGATTTCCCCGAGTTTGATGTTCATTCTCCGGAGAGTGTCGTGGAAAATGACATTGACCGTGCTGCCTGTGTCGATGAGGATTCTTCCCACTTCGAGGCCTCGAATCACCAAGTCGATGACCAGCGGGTTGCAGTGAGGTTTATCGAGTCCGAAGGTTTCCTCCTCCTCGAAAACAATCATATCGTTTGGAGCGCCTGTCAGTCAGGGACCGAGTCCTCCAGTTAGAACTTGTTTCCGCCTTTCTTCCGTAGGCCTTGATGGATGAAACAGAGTCGCGGTAGAATTGTGATTCTCCAATGATCATGTTTATCCTCCGGCTGGTACTATTGTCTCCAAGGTCATCCTGCCTTCTTCCGCGTTTTTCGCCAGACTGATTTGCGCGTACGTCCCTCTCGGGAGACTCTTTATCAGTCCTGGGAGGGCGATCGGAATCCAGGATGAGGTCTTTTATGCTAGTGACCTTCGAGAGGTCGCCAGCGAGGAGTTTTGTGGCTAGCCTTGCGCCGAGAACTTTGCAGTTCGTAGTGGAATGACCTTTGGTCTGGTGGAACTCGCA
>NW_013623340.1:0-140 GCF_000695525.1 Brassica oleracea var. oleracea
GTAGAAACCGGACCACCAAGAATGAACCTCGAGCTTAGACACGATCGAGACGCGAGCTGCACACGAGCTGGAATGGAGTCGCGAACGGATTAGGGTTCGTCGGTATCGTCGGGTTCGGATTAGGGTTCCAAAGCAAATCG
>NW_013623340.1:259-736 GCF_000695525.1 Brassica oleracea var. oleracea
TTTTGGGAGAACGGTCTCTTCGAAGTTCCGAGGTAGATTCCTTTTCATTTAGGGTTTTAGGGTTTTAGCGATTTGGTTTTAGGCTCAGGGTGTTAGAGGCTATCGTGCTGATAACGTGTTGTAAACTTAAGGATTTAGAACTGTAAGTTTCTGTATATTATTAATGAATAAGTGTTCCCTTTATATTGAAGTTACAAGAGAGATACATGGAAATACAATAATAGGAAAGATTACAAATCATAAACATAAACGAATTAGAAAATAAGCAAGTTGTAGCCGCCTCTCTCTCCTCTCCAAGTCTCTCGGCCGCCTCTTTCTCTCTAAGACTGGGCCGTCTCTCTCTAAGTGTATGGGCTGGTTATAGACCGGGCCGGTTATGGATATCTACCCATTGATTTATAACACATAATATGTATTTGATTCTTTTGAACATGATATATTTGATATGTCGGTACTGATAAAATCAACAAACGAAAA
>NW_013623341.1:0-735 GCF_000695525.1 Brassica oleracea var. oleracea
TTTTTATATTTATAAGCTACATAACATATTGAACAAAACTTTTATAATTTTTAATTATTTTTACAAGATCTAAAATAAAAAGTAAGTCTAAAATTAATTATCATTACTTGCCAAATAACCTAAATTATATTACAGATAATAGTTTATGGTAGCTAATTTTCAATATTATAGAAAGTGTAAATGTTTGATCAGATCTTTTTATATTTATATACTACATAAAATAATGAATAGAAATTTTTTTATAGAAATCGATATAATGATTTCGTATTCATATAAAAATATAGTAATATCTATGATAATTATTAATCTCTTATAATGTCCAAATATGCTTTATAAATAATTAAGCTTTGAAGAATGAACGGATTATATTTAACGGAACAAGTGAGAACTTTGATTTAAAAATATTTTGCATTTCAGTCAAATAATATAGTGAATAAGGTAATGTTATAACCGAAAAGAACTCTAAGATGGATTTTTGGTTCATTGATTATATGGTTTGATTTACTATTTAGAGAGCGAAATAAATATTTGAAAAAAATATGTAAGAAATTAGGAAAACATTAGCAAAAATGTAATAAACACGAAATGATAATGAGCAAAATAAGAAGAGACCGGAGAAGATGCATAATATGTGTTGGAGAAGTTAATGAGATAATTACGTAAATAATTCTACAAGCATTTGTTATTACTAAATATTAATCAGTTGTTTTTAAATAAAATTCATGGAAACTTTAC
>NW_013623342.1:0-735 GCF_000695525.1 Brassica oleracea var. oleracea
ACGATAACGCACTGTGATTTTATTGATAGCTCGGCTGTCAACACACATGCGCCACGAACCGGCTTTCTTTGGAATGAGTAAAGCTGGGACGGCTAATGGATCGGTTAAACATTCCATTAGGGAGCCTGGTCTCTTTCTGCTCCATCCTTCTTCTAAAACCTGCGGTTTGGAGAGGACTCAGCTGTTAGTTAGTTGGAAAACTCCATTTATTCTGGTGTCGTATGTGACCTTTAGCCAAAAATTCCTCCACTTGTCTATGGAGTTCATCATGTTCTTGAGGACTCATTCGATAGTGAGGACGGTTGGGCAAGGCCGCGTTTGGCATGACGTCTATATGGTGCTGGATATCTCGTAAGGTGGAAGTCCTTGCCGGAGATCAGGCGGAAAGACGTCCGCAAAGGATGATAGTAAAGAAGAAAACTCGGGTGGTGAGGGAAAGATAACTGGTGGCATGGTCAGAGTAGAGACTAATGCCCAAGCAATATCAGATTCTCGTAGTTCTTCTTCGAAGGCTGCTTTTGGCAACAAGAGTAACGTCTGACTGGCTTTGAGCGTTGTAGGAGGAGGTGATAATGTTGCAGGAACCTCTTGTGCTTGTTCCGGAGATGGTAGCAATGTTATTGTTCTACCTTTAAAGTCAAAGCTATAAATGTTAGCTTTGCCATGGTGTGATGTGTCTTTATCATATTGCCATGGACGACAAAGAAGAAGGTGACATGCGTCCATGGGGACAAC
>NW_013623343.1:0-420 GCF_000695525.1 Brassica oleracea var. oleracea
TTAGGTGGATAATGTTGAGAAATATACTGTTGATGTTAATTTTAAAATTTTAATTTTTTCCCAGGTTTGAAAAGGAAGACTTACTGCCCATTACAGAGAGATCTTCAGTGAGCCGGGTAGTCGTTTAGACCCGACCTCTTTTTCAGCTCCCGGTTCTTCGGGTCAGGAGTCTGTCCCCGAGACTCAGTACACTCAGAGAGTCTCTGGATATATTTCTTCTAGTGCACCATCGGTTCCTCATGTGCCTTCCCCGATGGCTCATCCGACGATGCCTCCTCCTGTGCCTCCTCCGATGGCACATCCGATGGCCGCCGATATTTATCCTGATTTGATGGTGCCTCCGAGTGCTCCTTACTCTCAGTACACTGTAAAGGACATTCTCCGTCTGCCAGGCAGAGAAGGTTTACCAGTCATCGACCC
>NW_013623343.1:454-735 GCF_000695525.1 Brassica oleracea var. oleracea
ACTTTGTGATATGTTGCATTATTTTTTTTTTTAATTCGTTTAAAATTCTTTTATAACATTAAAAAATAATTTATATTTTAAATTTGTATTTTCCAGGTGGGGGGTTGACGGATGTCTTGCATCGGACGTAACCGACACGATCAAAGGTTACTTCTCCACGGCATATCCGAACTGGAGTAAAACGCCTCACTACGTCAGAAAGACGTGGTTCAAAATTTATGATGTAAGTTTTTTTTAATTAATTATATATACTTTAATTTTTTCATGATTTATATATATAC
>NW_013623344.1:0-735 GCF_000695525.1 Brassica oleracea var. oleracea
GCATTGTAGTACACTCTCGTGTTTACCCAACTGGAAGGATCCTTCCTCAGCCTTGTACTTCTTCTTAGTTGTTGCTGTGGTTGAGGAGGAGTCGGCCCTCTCACTTCTTCTTGAGTCTCATCACCTGATGACTCTCCCATTGGTACTGATTCGGTCTCCACACCATTTTGTGTTGTTTCTACACCACCTTGATCATGTGACTCCAAATCCTCTCCTCTTCTATCACTTGAGCTTTCTTGAGCTCCTGTTTCTTCTCCCCCCTCATGATGAAGGTGGGGTTGTTTTGTGGTTTCCATGGGTGGTGGAGGTGTTCCCGGACAGCTCCCTCCACTATTTTGGTCTTGAGACACCTTAATACCTAGGTTCTCCAAGATAATCCGCAGCACACCAGCCTTGTCTGATGTAATATCCCTCAAGTCTTCCTGATTCTTCTCATCATAGTATCCACGTGATTCAATGAACTTCACATCTCTAGAAGTCAAAACCCTCCGTGTAGCTGGATCATAACATCTATACCCCTTTTGAGTTGTTGAATAACCAATAAACATGGCTTTGGTGCTTCTAGCTTCAAGCTTGTTGCGCAGCTCTCCCGGAATCAGCACATTACACAAGCATCCGAAGACTCTCAAGTAGTCAAGGACTGGCTTGTGCTTGTTTAGAACTTCAAATGGAGCATGATCTCCTAACCCCTTAGTTGGAGTTCTGTTGATCAAGTAGCATGCAGTAGATACAGCA
>NW_013623345.1:0-362 GCF_000695525.1 Brassica oleracea var. oleracea
CTTTTTATTCAAGTGAGTCAAGAGGTTCAAGATACATGATCTTTAAGATGGTTTACTCTCAAGAGAAGTAGCCTTGACATTGCACATAATATATCTAAGAAAGGGATCAACTTATGCATACAATGCTCAATCTCCATTGTTATACCCTTTTCCCAGACATAAAAGTTACACAATCATTTTACAATGTCAAACCCAACTCACATCTCTCACCAAAAGATCATAAGAACATTTTTCACATAAAACTATTTCTCTTTGAAATCTACAAGGGCTTTTTTTTTTCTTTCACAATTTAAAAACATTTCTTAGCTCCTAACAACTTTACTAGCCCCCTTTTTCTTTCTTTTTTTCGTTTTTTTTTTTCC
>NW_013623345.1:459-735 GCF_000695525.1 Brassica oleracea var. oleracea
CCTTTTTCATTGCTCCCAAATCATAATCACAACTCTCACCCCCCACTTATAGCTAGACAATAAAGTCTCTCATCTAGCAAGAATGAAGATCAAGCATTGTCGTTCCCGATACTCTCAACATTATGCACATATAAGACTTTCCGAAAAAGGGCTCACTCATCAAACAATGAAAGCTTAAAAGGAGGAAAGGGTTTTGAGAGTGGTCTACCACTCGAGTTTGTCAAAAAGTTTGGCGTAAAGGATGTGACAACTCAAGTGTGTATAGCCATGACTCAG
>NW_013623346.1:0-348 GCF_000695525.1 Brassica oleracea var. oleracea
AAATGTCAGAAATAGGTAAACCAAAAAAATACACCACTGACAAATTTTTTATGAGTTAGAACCCGTCGCGTTTCATTAATAATCCAAAATAGAAATAAAATCTCCGAACAGAGAAAACATGCAAGGGAAAAAATATCCAAAGTTTATGATGGAAAACAAAGACAATAGCAGTTTTTAAAAATGCATAGAAAAGATGTTGACGGGCTGATAGGAATATAATAGATATTTCCAATCACTCACGGTAGCGCTTGCGGTTGTTCTGAGCGTCTGAAATCTCTGGAGGACCTGCTGCATCACATTCCTCATCGACCTTGTCTCCGAAAACAGACGGGCCCGATGATGCTGCCA
>NW_013623346.1:356-735 GCF_000695525.1 Brassica oleracea var. oleracea
ACTGTGCTCCTGAAATACATGAACGTGATGACAAGTAAAATTATACAACCTTGTCATGGTTCTCTATGATGGTATCTTCAGAGATGGTGGAGATAGTGATGGTACGGTGATTGCTATTAATGGCTTCCATCAATTTGAGAGCTCTCCATGTTTTGGGCTGGATCTTGGCAAGTAGCTATGAATACATCAAACACTATGTTGCTGGCATGAGATTTGAATCGACCTAGAGAGTCTGCAACAACATAGACGGTGAGGTTCTTGAGTATATTGAGCTCCACCAAGACAGTCACACTCGTTTTCAACACCTTGTTCCCTATTTCTCTTCTAATTAATGCCATGTCCCTCGATGCAGTTCACCGCAGCAGGTTTGTTAATGTCG
>NW_013623347.1:0-735 GCF_000695525.1 Brassica oleracea var. oleracea
CCTCCTTCTAGCGCCAAACTGTGGAAACCGAAATTCACACCGTCGATATGATAGATTCGAAAGTAATAAATCGTAAAAGAGCGAAAAGAGAACAAAGAGGTCTTATTTCCAAATTCGCATTTGAGCATGAACAACAAGTAAGATTCTAGGCCACGAGAGCTGTCGGTATGTTCGCTAGTCTAGCCACCTAAGTTCTAACCTAGTCGAGTCGTAGCTCGATAGTAAAAACGGAAAAATGCCTAAATTGCTCTAAGTATTAAGTTTGCTCTGAGAAAGCTCTCCCTTTTGCTCCTCGCCTTAAGCCCTCCTTATATACTCTCTCTAGGTCGGTTTGCACCTTTTAGGTTTTTCCATATTTCCTTCTTCATTGTGATTATCTTCGGAAATTTGACATTTATCTCTTCCCGCGGATAAACCGTCATACCAGTCTTTGGGTTCAAGTCTTTTGGGACCATAGGTGGGCCGTTGTCCGCAATTCGGATCCTCTTTGGGCCGTATCGAGACTTAAGCGTTTTTACGATTTTACTCGCGAAGTAGCCGTTGGTATCGGCATGGTTCTTCCAATGGAACCCTGTTTCTTCGCATAGCCGAGGCAGTTGGTGTTAAGTTAACTGTAACCTGCTCTACTACGAAGAATAGAAAACCGTTCGAGAGAAATAACCTTCCCAACTTCCCGAATATTTTCGAAGATATTTTTTAGACGGAACATTGGTGTCGTATCCACGGACCCGAAGA
>NW_013623348.1:0-735 GCF_000695525.1 Brassica oleracea var. oleracea
AGCTCCTCGGTGGTGGTCCCTATGATCTCGTTGGCTCGCTTCAGCCCTATGCAGTAGTACCTTCCAATGGGGTCACGGGCAACGATCCCCAACTTCTCTAGCTTTTGAACTGCATCGTCCACATCAAAGTTACACCTCTCACCAAACTCTTCCTTTATCAGTTCCTCACATCTCAGATCCAGATCCTATTCAACACTAACTCAAGTCATCACTCGCTAATGATAACAGACAATACCAAAAGAGTAAAAATTGGTATTATGTACCTCCAAGGTAGCTTTCCCCTGCTCCATTAGTATGTAGAAGGAAATCATCACCTCTTTTACCTGCGCGTGTAGTGTAACCCAAGTTAGGCTGTGTTCTCCTATTCTAAAGGCATGAATAAGACTTTAAGATTCATGAACTTTTTACTTCTTGCTGAATAACGTCATCGCACAAGTGTAATAGCGTTCCCTTGCCGCTGTCTAGTTGTTTATCATACATTGACTGCGTTACCAGGTTCTGGTACGTCGCCATCTTCTGCTGGAAACTGAAGTAAAACAAGTCTGCGGTAAGACTAACTAACACACAAGAATGAAGGGAAAAGGAGAAAATAGAAAACACTTAAAGTGAAGTATGTTTTGGCACAATAACCAACCACTGTGGAGAGAACTGCAAAGATTACCAGGGTGAGCGGCCATTATGGTGGAGAAGCTTATAGGCGAGGCGAAGAGCGAGGGCTTGGGAGATTGTGACTTG
>NW_013623349.1:0-735 GCF_000695525.1 Brassica oleracea var. oleracea
ATAATGAACGTAAGACACTTAATAAGGGTTATATATGTGTTATTCAAGCCGCAAAACGTTGTATTCGGTTTAAAAACCCTATTTCCTTGGAATTTCCTCGGACTAATCCGAGGGAATTCCGAGGAAACCCTATTCTTCCTCGGAATTCCGAGGAATATTCCGAGGAATATTCCGAGGAAATTCCGAGGAACTAGTGTTTGGGGTTTCAATACGTCAATTTTTGTTTCTAAACGGATCGATCGATGTATATATATACAAAAACGCATCGATCGATCACCAAGTTGGACGAAAGCCGTAACAATGTGATCGATCGATTAGATTATACCATCGGTTGATCGAACAAAATCTCAAACGTTCCTCGGAATTTCCTCGGAAAATCTCGTACGTTTTTTATAAACGGATCGATCGATGTATATATATCCAAAAACGCATCGATCGATCACTAAGATGGACGAAAGCCGTAACAATGTGATCGATCGATTAGATTATACCATCGGTTGATCGAACAAAATCTCAAACGTTCCTCGGAATTTCCTCGGAAAATCTCGTACGTTTTTTATAAACGGATCGATCGATGTATATATATCCAAAAACGCATCGATCGATCACTAAGATGGACGAAAGCCGTAACAATGTGATCGATCGATTAGATTATACCATCGATCGATCGAACAAAATATCAAGCGTTCCTCAAATTATCCTTTGTTTTACCTTGAACATTAAGGATCGTGTTCA
>NW_013623350.1:0-735 GCF_000695525.1 Brassica oleracea var. oleracea
CCCCCTTAGGCGCTCCACTTCTTGCTGAACACCAAAAGCCCATGGCTAACGAATGTGCAACCCATCGTCCTGCACAGTTTCAACCAGGGTGGAAGTCAGTTTCACCATAACGCAGTTTCAGCCATAGGATAACACAGTTTCACCCATAGATATCCAGAGTATAACAAAGTTTCACCCAAGTATAAACTCAGTTTATCTCAGTTTCCCTTAGTTGGAGAAAAATTACCTCATAATTCTTGCAGGTGAAGTACCTACTCCCAGGCAAGGTATCGAAATCTGATTTGTACTTCGGAGTTGGAGAAACATTCGTCATTATTTCACCACCACATGGGCAACGGGTGGAATTCCATATTGGGCATCGGCAACGAACCCTAACATGTCGTAGTGTTTCTTCAGCCTCTTCATCTCCTTCATCTCTTCATATGGATGAGTCATATTCAGTAAAAGGGAAAGAGTAAAACAGTGAATCTTCAGAGAATATAGAAAGAGAGTGGATAAAGAGAGAGTGTATGAATGGTGAGAGAGAGTGTATGAATGGTGAGAGAGAGTTGAAATAGAGAGTGGTGGGGAAGTGAAAAAGTGTCTGGGAAAAGATAGGAAAAGACGAGACTCAGATAAAAGAGCAGAGGAAATCTACTTTTTGACCAAAATAATTAGAAATTTTGGCTTTTTTCGTTTAGGCGCGAAATTTTTTTTATTCTCCCTCCGAAATATTTGCTCTTAGTTATACTGAAG
>NW_013623351.1:0-178 GCF_000695525.1 Brassica oleracea var. oleracea
AGTCTTTGCAAAGGCTTCTACAAAGGATCATCAACCGGGCCAAGTCACTAGCGTGTCTGGGCAAGAGGCTGTTCAGAGCAGTCTTGGCGAGTGAGGAAGAAGGCTCTCCATCAATGTGGCTTCAATGAGAGGTGATTGAGGAGAAGCTGATGAATCCATTCTGCCTTTCCAAGAAGGT
>NW_013623351.1:250-735 GCF_000695525.1 Brassica oleracea var. oleracea
CTTAAAAAAAAAAAAAAAAAAACTCTTTTCAATCTTTTTTCATTTATCTTATTCATTGCTTTTGTTTGAAAACATACTGAAAATGTCTATGATTGAATTGTGAAATTGTGTGCATCAATTGGGATGCAGGATATTCATTTTCTTGGTGTTGATAGGTACTGATGCACCTTTGGGATAATGTAGGTACCATTGCTTGAGCCTCACTAAAGATGTTTCGGGTCATCTCTTACCTTCTCTAAAGAGGCTGTGAAGTCAGTTGAGAGGGGGAGATTCCAAACCTGGTCGATGAAGAGGGCAAGCCGTGTGTGAAGTGTTGATCAGCCTCACTAGTGCGTTGAAGATGAAACTGGTCGGTTCCTAGCCTTTCTAAGATGGCGGAGAAGTCAGTGGAAAGGGGGAGTCTTAAACCGGCTACATGAAGAGGCCAAGAAGTGTTTAAAGTGTGTGCAAGCCTTGAAGTGTTGCTGCACCTGTTTAGGCCACGA
>NW_013623352.1:0-734 GCF_000695525.1 Brassica oleracea var. oleracea
TTTATTACTTCAAAAGTATATTTTATGTTATCTAAAAATATTTTTTAAATGTAATATTACTATTTCGTGAACTTTCCCTTTTTTTTTATGAAATCATATTATATATAAATATATCTTAGACATTATAGTATGGGATATGTGTTGTGTATCTGTATATGAAATTTTAAAACCATCCAAATATGTAAAAAGTTTTAAATTACAGTTTATCATATTCAAGCTTTACGCTATTCACAGGATTCCAGTGGAATCAAACAAACAAAAAATTAACAATTTCTCTTATTATTAAAAAACAAAATCTCCCAAATGTAGTTTCCAGTTTGCTGCTTTGCTCCACGCCTTGACGCTTCTTTTGTACAACAACTTCAAAACCAGACTGGCAAACCCCAAAGCAACTTATAAAGAACAATACCTAATATCTAGAAGCATACGTAGACAATTTGTCTGGTATCAAGAAGCAACCACGGCACCATTAATACCACCTGAAATTAAAAGAAACAAAAGCAGGATTTGGTGATCTATCTCTTCATTACTTTCTGAGGCTTTTATCTAACTAAACAGATTCTTCAAAGAAAATGTTGTACCTTGGGTTCCTCCCTCTTTCTCTTCGTCGATTGTTTTCCAAACAATGTCCTTAAGACTCGTGGTGAGGTTCTTGTAGAACTAAAATAGAGACCAAGAAAAAAGGCAAAGGATTTACCAACTTGTTTCAAAATCATATCCACAAACCCCACACC
>NW_013623353.1:0-734 GCF_000695525.1 Brassica oleracea var. oleracea
TTTATCTGAAGGATGAGGCAGGCAACTTGATTGACAGCAAAGAGGAAATTATGGCCCATGCTATCTCTTTCTATCAGGACCTTCTTGGAGGAGAATCCGTTTCTTCAGCCTCATCTCTTGTGGATATTGAACAGCTTCTCTCCTATAGGTGCTCTCCATCAGTCTCGGACTCTCTCTCTGCTGCCTATACTAGTCAGGATATCAAGACTGCTTTCTTTGATCTACCAAAGAATAAAGCACCAGGACCAGACGGGTATCCCTCAGAATTCTTCACGGCACATTGGAGCACAGTGGGTCAGGAGGTTACTGATGCAATCCAGGAATTCTTTATCACAGGCCGCCTCCTTCAACAATGGAATGCTACGATCTTAACATTGATACCCAAGAAAAAGAATGCTGATAAGATATCTGAGTTTAGACCAATCTCTTGTTGTAATACAGTTTACAAGGTGATTGCGAAACTTCTCGCAAACAGGTTGAAGAAAGTCCTTCCTTCTGTTATTTCCAACACTCAGTCGGCTTTCATCCCGGGGAGACTCTTAGTTGAAAATGTGCTCATGGCAACGGAGTTGGTCCAGGGATATAATTGGAAGAATATCACAAAGCGTTCCATCTTGAAGGTTGATTTGAAAAAGGCTTTCGACTCTATTAATTGGAGCTTCATCTTTCTGATCTTGAGAGCACTTGGCTTCCCGGATTCCTTTATCAATCTTATATCTCAGTGTATCACTACC
>NW_013623354.1:0-734 GCF_000695525.1 Brassica oleracea var. oleracea
AAAAAAAAAACAGAGGAACATGTGATAGACCACGACAAGCTCGGTCTCTCTTTATGCTCCTCAGCTCATGATCATCTACTTCAAAGGTTTTCAGCAACTTCAAGCTATGTTGAAGCTCCAAAACGAGAGAGCTTTCTCTCGATTGGCTCCTTAGATTCAAGACAATGCTGATTTGACAATGATGTATCGCTGGTGATTCTTCTTGGCCAAGTGGTGTGACGAGAAGGAATCAAGACTTCGATCCTCTCATCCCCGTCTATGCGTCTCCTTCTCGTCAAAGCTCGAGACTCGATCTCGGCAAGAACCATCTTGTCACAAGCAGCTCGGGATCAGTAGTGAAGCGTCATCACGTCTTCCTCACAAGAAGCTGAGCACTTGAGCTTTCTGTTTACACTCCGGTTACTGCTTTGCTCTCAAGTTTTCTACCCTGCTCAGATCATTGCATCAATATCTCAACTGATAAATGTCTTCAAAGGAGTTCTACTCAAACGCAAAAACAAGCTCAGTCACGATCTTTCGAGCAGCTCAAAGGTTTGAGGACGTCATCACCGAGAAGCCCGAGTTGGACATTACAAATGCGGCTCACATCTTATCTTGATATTAAACTTGAGCTAAAATCTGGCGAGATCTCTCGGAGTTCGCTCAACGTCAACGTCGCTCGTCCTCACGAAAGCAGAAGAAAGAGAGAGGAAGCTCATGATAACAGATTGTTTAACTAAGCAATTCACCGAGTT
>NW_013623355.1:0-294 GCF_000695525.1 Brassica oleracea var. oleracea
GAAAATTGAAATTATAATTCCGACGGAATTCCGACGGATAATGTCTGCCGGACCCTAGGTTTTATAACCACAAGCCCGTTCTTCTTTCCCATTTCTCTCTTCTTCCTCTACGCAAATCCTCTCTTCTCTCCGGCGATTTCCCCCTGAAATCCGACGATATCTCCGGCGATCTCCCTCTTCTCTTACACAAATCATGTAAGGAGCCTATCCCACTCTCTTAGGTTCTATTTGTTAGGTTTTTGTGTGGTTTTGATAGATTTTTTTTAGGGTGATTGGTTAGGATTGTGATTTGGT
>NW_013623355.1:345-734 GCF_000695525.1 Brassica oleracea var. oleracea
ATAATTTTTTTTTTGTATTTATAAAATCGATTTTTGTATTTTACAAAACGATTTTTCTATATAAATTCGATTTTTTGGACTTTACAAAAAAAAATTTCAATATAAATTCGATTTTTTGGATTTTACAAAGCATTTTAAATATCTATAAAACTTTTTTTGTGATTAAAAACTATTATTTGGGATTTAAAAATATTTTTAATATATATATATTATTAAAACTATTTTTTTGTAATTATTAAACTATTTTTATTTATTACAACTATTTTTTGTTTATTAGAACTATTTTTATATATTTAATAAAAAATTTAAATATATATAAATCTTTTTTTGTGATTAAATTACTTGGGATTTTTTTTTTTTAAAAAAAATTAATTTATATATTTCTGTAT
>NW_013623356.1:0-734 GCF_000695525.1 Brassica oleracea var. oleracea
TGATATCTCAACACGTAAACATTAATAATGTTAATCATGCTAAAAAGGAGTGGAAATTAACTAATTCCGTCAAAGATATAAAAAGAAACAAGGTAATTTATAACATCACCACATCATAACAATATAGTCATTTTGAATACATATACCGTTCTCTCAATTTTAACATCTTCACCACACCACATCAAAAATGGTCTTGCGAATGTCATATGTTTTGGTGGTTCTAACCATTCTTTCCATGGATCATAGAATCTCTCAAGCCACATCCCGTGTTGCGTTTCAGAAGCCATCCATTGCTCATCACTTCCAACAATGGATGATCAAGTTCTCTCGAGTTTATAGCAATGAACCCCAGAAACAGATGAGGCTGGAAGTGTTCAAGAAAAACTTTGAGTTCATTGAGAATTTCAATAGTAAGGCGAATCAAAGCTACAAACTTGGTGTCAACGAGTTCACCGATCGGACTAAGGAGGAGTTCCCAGCCACCCACACCGGTCTAACTAGGCGCATTAATGTAACTTCATCATCCCAAGCGGTTGATAACACTATGTCATCTTGGAATTGGAACGTCAGTAATATCGTCGGCCAGAGCAAAGACTGGAGAATGGAAGGTGCTGTAACACCGGTCAAACAGCAAGGACAATGTTGTAAGTTTTTTGGAACTGTATATTATAAACAGTCTCTGCAGATTAGAAAACAATGTAGTAATTAAACTCCACATACGAAACTTTTTTTTT
>NW_013623357.1:0-734 GCF_000695525.1 Brassica oleracea var. oleracea
GCTCTCCTCGTGTATGTTGATGACATAATCATAACAGGTAGTGATAATGTTGGGATACAAGTGACTAAAGAGTTTCTGAAATCTGTTTTTGAAATCAAAGACTTGGGAGAAATGAAATACTTCCTTGGTATTGAGGTTTGTAGATCCAAGGAAGGTTTGTTCATGTCTCAAAGGAAATATACACTTGATCTTTTAAAGGATGCAGGTGCTCTTGGAGGAAAGACAGCCAAGATGCCAATGGAGGATGGATATAAAGTCCCACGCAAGGGGGAGCTTGAAGACAGCAAGCCACTTCAGGATCCTAAGCTTTATAGGAAGCTAGTGGGTAATCTAATCTACCTAACAATCACAAGACCAGATATATGTTTTGCTGTAAAACAGGTGAGCCAACACATGCAAACACCAAAGGAACATCATTGGGGCATGATAGAAAGAATCTTGATGTACCTAAATGGAGCTTCAGGCCAAGGTGTGTGGCTAGGCTGTAACAAGAGTACTGAAGTGGTGGGCTACTGTGATGCTGATTGGGCTGGAGATAGAGAGGACAGAAGATCAACCACCGGCTACTGCACCTTCATTGGAGGCGACATTTTCACTTGGAAAAGCAAGAAGCAAAAGGTGGTGTCATGTTCAAGTGCTGAAGCTGAATATAGAGCTATGCTGAAACTTACAAATGAGTTGGTGCGGATCAAGGGGATACTAAAACATCTAGGCGTGGAGCAGTCTACACCAAT
>NW_013623358.1:0-734 GCF_000695525.1 Brassica oleracea var. oleracea
GCTATGTTGCTAGAATTGTTTGACCGTTAAATTGATAGATTTATTTCTCATCATGCTTGGTTAATTGTTCATCTGATTTAAAATTGTTTGAACCGACCAGCCTGTTAAAACATTGATTGAATCCGATAGGTTGCTAGCTTGCTTTGCTTATATAATCCGATAGGTTGATAGATTGATTGAGGTTTACTTGTTTAAAATCCGAATGATCTGATTGCATGATTCTTGAGGTTTAATCCGTGTAAGTTAGGACTGATAGTTTTTATAACCTGATTGAATGATTTGAGGTTTAATATTGCATGTTAGAATCTGTTATAATATAAACCCTAATTCGAATTGATAAACCCTAAAATAGAATCAGTGTATTGCATAATCCGAATTGAATGTTTTGAGGTTTCATATTATACTAGGTTGATAGTTTCATGATATAATCAACTGTTCTGAGGTTTAAGATTATTTGCTAGAAGCTGATTGATTGATAAAACCCTAATTTCGAATTGAAACCCTAAACCCTAATTTGCGTATTCCTAAAACCAGATTGCTTGATTCCATCTTGCTAATATCAGCCTTGAAACTGATAAATAGCAGCCTTGAAACTGATTAATAAAATTGATAGAATCAGCCTTGAAACTGATTGTTTTGGTTTTTCATGATTGAAACCCTATTTTTGGTCGAAACCCTAAATTGTGTTATGCTTGAATCCGTTTGATTATTTTTGATTATTGATCCAATTGCTA
>NW_013623359.1:0-734 GCF_000695525.1 Brassica oleracea var. oleracea
GCTAGCCATCCATACGCATCACAACCATCATACACAGGTAATTCCACACGTTTCAACATTCTTTCGCGACTACCAACTACAGTGGTTCGATCACTCACATCCTCATTCCTAATGCTACGGCCAGGTTCCGAGGTGGAGTTATGTACCTGATAGTTAGGATGACGATACGGCGGAGGAGATTCGTCCGAAACATCAATCGATTTTGAAAGTTTCTTCTCCAATCGATCACACATCTTCTCGTAACATGCTTCGATCTTCGCCTCCAACGTCTCTTCAATTCGCGATTCCATCGCCTTCGCGTTTCTCTCCAACTCGTGAAACGACTCAGCGAATCGCCGATTCGTATCAACCTGCGACGCCGTATGATCGCGTAACATCGTTGCCAGAGACTCCACCGTCATCGGATGATCTGATTGATTCTCGCCGGCTAGTCTCGTATTCTTCATCCTAATCGCGCGAAGTTCCGTTATCCAGAGCGCTCACCGTCACCAATTTGTTAGAACTGTGATGTTTATTGATTAAGATCCACCCAACCACCCCTCTTAGACTTCACAAGTCGAAGTACTAAGCCGAATACAATCTCTCTCTCAATCAAGGGCAAGCCCAAGACTCTCTAACTGACTAACTATCTTCTCTTGCTTGGGTCCTCTTATATACCAAGGCCCAAGTACAATCCCCTTATTCTCTAATACTCGTAACAGAATAAATCCACGTCATCAAACTCTAACGGCCAA
>NW_013623360.1:0-734 GCF_000695525.1 Brassica oleracea var. oleracea
TCAGATTTTTTTAATTTATTAATTAATTTTTAATATAAAAAAATATAAAAATTCAAAATTAATTCGTTTTTAAATTTGGTATATTCCGAAAAATTCTGGGCGTCGGAATATACCGACGGACAACGGTTCCTCAGAATATACCGACGAACCAACATCCGTCGGAATATACCGACGAACCAATATCTGTCGGAAATTTCCGTTCTGACGAACCAATATCCGTCGATATATCCCGACGAACCAATGTCCGTCGGTATATTCCGACGCCAAGGATTCGTCGGAATATACCGAGGAATCCACTCCGTCGGAATTGTCCGAGGAACGTTCTCCGTCGGTATATAGTTTTTCCGATGAACTCTGGTCTCGTGTGTCCGCATCGTAATATCGTCGGAAGTTCGTCAGAATGACGTTTCTCGGTATTCGTCAGAAAGTCGTCGGAAGTTCTGACGAAATTCCGACGATTTTTTTTTTTCGACAAAACGATACCGACGGATAGGTTCGTCAGAAATTCGTCGGAATCGGTCTATTCCGACGAATTTCTGACGATTTCAGCCATCAGAATCCCCCTGTTTTCTTGTAGTGAACGAAGATTAACCTATCTCATCTTACCATATACTGTATTGGCTAAAACAAGCAGATGTCAGAAAAAAGATAAAAAGATAAAATATGAGACAAAACAGTCCTCGGAACTAGAGATGGCAATTGGGATCACCCGCAACCCATTTGTCCCGCCCCGC
>NW_013623361.1:0-734 GCF_000695525.1 Brassica oleracea var. oleracea
AATCAAACCAGGATGAATCGAGATGTAAGAAGTTGTATGTGGATACAAAAAGTAGTGGAGAACGACCAGGAAGTTGAATAAATCTCAAAGGAGTTAGGATGAAGAAGTTATCTCACTTTCAAATAATGAAGTTATCCCACTTTCAAATAAGGTAGTTATCCCACTTTCAAATAAGGTGATCCCAGTTTTCCTGTTTGGGAATATAACAACTTCCTCGTCATTCTAATCAAACCAAGATGAATCGAGATGTAAGAAGTTGTATGTTGATACATAATGTAGTGGAGAATCACTAGGAAGTTGAATAAATCTCGTAAGGGTTAGGATGAAGAAGTTATCCCACTTTCAAATAAGGTGATCCCAGTTTTCCTGTTTGGGAATATAACAACTTCCTTGTCATTCTAATCAAACCAGGATGAATCGTGATGTAAAAAGCTGTATGTGGACACCTAAAGTAGTGGAGAATCACCAGGAAATGGAATAAATCTCATAGGAGTTAGGATGAAGAAGTTATCCCACTTTCAAATAAGGTGATCCCAGTTTTCCTGTTTGGGAATATAACAACTTCCTTGTCATTCTAATCAAACCAGGATGAATCGTGATGTAAAAAGCTGTATGTGGACACCTAAAGTAGTGGAGAATCACCAGGAAGTTGAATAAATCTCATAGGAGTTAGGATGAACAATTTATCCCACTTTCAAATAATGTAGTTATCCCACTTTCAAATAAGGTGATCC
>NW_013623362.1:0-734 GCF_000695525.1 Brassica oleracea var. oleracea
TGTGTTGGTGCTCCATCTAGGTCGCCCATGTCTCCTGCGACCAGAGAGGAAAAGAAAAAAGAAAAAGGTGATTTGCAAAGAATCAAAGAGGAATGAAAGAATATCTAACTAAGGCATGCAATGAATGTAAATTTTTTTTTTTTTTTGAGAATGGAAAGATAAGAAATCGAAAATTTAAAACATGGAAAGTACAATATTTTTTTTTTTTTTTTTTAAATATGGGAAAACTTAAAGTGCAAGCCAGGTAAATTAAATGCAATTAAATGAAAATCTGATCAAAAAGGAAAGTAGAAATCGATGGATGCCAAAAACGGGTTGCTAGAATGATGGATGCACAAAAAAAATGGATCAAAAGATATGCAAGCAACACCAGTTTGAACTCGCCAAGAACAGCAAGAACAAGTGCAAAATTTTTTTTTTTTTTTTTTTTTTTTAAATTAAACTAACAAGAGGATGAACCAAGCAAATGACAAAAGTAAAAGGATAGGATACAACCGTAGGTGTAGGAGCTTTGAGCTCTGATACCAACATGATACAGGCTGAGATTCAGCTATCCCAAATGGTCGGCCAGAGGTTCAAGAACTCGGACGGGACAGGTCGGACCGAGGGCTACGGAGCGGCTAGGCGGACGCGATGGAGAGGGAGTTGGCCGATCTAGTTCCTGGCAAGGAGAGTTATTTTTTTATAAGTTTTTTTATGGATTTTAAAATGATGAACTGAAAGAAAACTAAATG
>NW_013623363.1:0-734 GCF_000695525.1 Brassica oleracea var. oleracea
TTTCCGCGGATAAATACGAAATTTTGAAGATAATTACGAAGATCGATTTTTTTGAATTTTTTTTATTTTTTAATAGAATTTTTCTCATAATTTTGATATCATATTCATATCATATTATATTAAGTAGTAATTATAAAAATTATATATATTAATTATCAATTGGATTTTTGCTAAACGAGCCTGGATACTTAATTTTATTAGTCAAGGGGCGCTTATGGTTCTGTCGGTGCTTGAAACAATTTTGTCTTCTCGGTGCTACCTTTTTCTTTCTAAGAGATGGGGTTGGGGTGTATAATAACCTTGATGCCCGAGAACAACTACTCAATCAATTAAGGGTCAAATGTTGGAACCTTTTGGGTAAGGATAAGGTAATGGAATTGATAGAGAAAAAAAATGGAATAACTCCATTTTTATGCTATGGCGACTTAAGAGCAGAAGGGGAAAAGCGTAAACCGACCTTGGAACCAGTATATAAGGAGTCCTAGGCGAGAGGCATGGAGGAGGATTTTTAGAGCAAACTTCGCACTTAGAGCAATTAGACAACTTTCCGTTTTTGTTATTTCGAGCTGCGACTCAACTAGGTTTTGCAGTCTTAGTTTGTTAGACCTAGGAATCTCACCGATAGCTCTCTTGGCCAAGGCTTCTACCTTGTTGTAATGCTCATACGCGGATTCGGAATAAAACTTCTTTTGCTCTCTTCTTACGATTTTTATACTTTATCGTTGTCATTATCG
>NW_013623364.1:0-734 GCF_000695525.1 Brassica oleracea var. oleracea
TTTTTTTGTATTTATAAATTCGATTTTTGTGTATAAATTTGATTTTTATATTTTATAAAACGATTTTTGATATTTTACAAAACATTTTTAATATCTTTAAAACTTTTTTTCTGATTAAAAACTATTATTTGGGATTTAAAAAAATATTAATTTTTTTATATTTATATTATATAAAATTCTATATTTATTAAACATTTTAATATTATTAAAACTATTTTTTGTAATTATTAAACTATTTTTTATTTATTAAAACTATTTTTTGTTTATTAGAACTATTTTTATATATTTATTAAACATTTTTAATGTCTATAAAACTTTTTTGTGATTAAAATTTATTTGGGATTTTTTTAAAAAATATTATTTTTTTATATTTATATTATTTAAATATCTATATTTATTAAACATTTTTAATATTATTAAAACTATTTTTGTAATTATTAAAGTATTTTTTATTTATTAAAACTATTTTTTGTTTATTAGAACTATTTTTATATATTTATTAAACATTTTAGTGTCTATAAAACTTTTTTGTGATTAAAAACTATTATTTGGAATTTTTTTTTTTTTTTAAATTAATTTATAAATTTCTATATTTATCAAATATTTTTTTTATAATTTACACGTCGCATGATGATCAGACCCGGCCACGGCAGCGTCGTGGTCGTGGTGGTACGGGGAGCCAGTTTTCGGATTCCAGCCATTTTCAGGATTCTCCTTCGCCCCACAGCTCCTAC
>NW_013623365.1:0-734 GCF_000695525.1 Brassica oleracea var. oleracea
ACAATATTCGTCGTAAATTTACGGGGATATTACGACGAAACATGTTACCGTTATTTTTTGGTGAAAACGTGTATTCAATGCGCTTTGAATTACCTAATTTCGTTGTAAATTCCTTGTAAAACTGATGTAAAAAAGATGTAAAACCGTAGTAAAATTTTCCTAGTAAAATCATTGTTACACTCACCTACCAAACTCGAAAAAGTTCTATATATATGTCATTTCTCGTAAACTCACTCTCTCACAACACACAAAGGAAAAAAAGAAAAAAAAATTCCCAAAAAAAAATTGCCAAAATAACAATTCCCAAAAAAAAATCTAAAAAAATGAATTATTTCGCTATTATGCCTTACTTTGAAGGGACATTTTGGAATTCAGTACCCTTGAAAAGGAAATTTGTGTGAGTATCTCCATTATTTCAAAATACCAGCGCTACCCTTCAAACTGGCAAGCTAATGGCAATGAAACGAAATGGCAGGTTAACAACACGGCTTCAAATGAAAGAAATGGCAAGCTAATGGCAATGATTTTCGTTTAATAACAAGGAAATTCTTCACTTTGTTGCTCTGTAACTTTTTCTATGTGGTGTGCAAACCACTTTCAACATAAGGTTGCTATTTATCCTTTTCTATGTCGTGTGCAAACCATTTTATCTTCATAGTCACCTCTCATGTGTTTGTTAGTAGGCGCATAAAAAAATAGAAAAACTATTGTATGAGATTTAAAAATCCTATGGG
>NW_013623366.1:0-734 GCF_000695525.1 Brassica oleracea var. oleracea
TTTTATCAATTAATTTAGTAAAACTTCATAATACTCCATAAATCGGTAGAATAACCAATATAAAATAGTTATTTTCTTGAAAAACGGGGACAACAAAGGCTCCAAAGCTCTTTCAAAATCATCATATGTTAGTGCATGATAGAACTATGCATTAAAACAATATTGTCATATTTTTTGAAATTTTCTCAAAATCTATGTGTTAATCCCTACAAAAATATTGAATTTTGGTCAATATTTTATATACTGAACCATATAATATTTAATATTGTTTTAAAATTTCTAACCAAATTATACATTTATATTAAAGTATGCTAAACTCTCTTTCATTGTACATGAGCATCGTTCAATTTTTTTTATAAATTAATTTAGTAAAATTTCATATACTCCTTAAATTAGTGGACTAACCATTATAATATCGCTATTCTCTAGAGAAATGAAAACAACAAAGGTTCCAAACCACTTTGACAATCACCATATATTATTAGAGGAGACAACTATGCATTAAAGCAATATTGTTATATTTTTTGAATTTTTGATTTTTTTTTCAAATGTTATGTGTTAACCCATACGTAAATATTGAGTTTTACATTAAACACTCTATATACTGAAGCTTAAACATTTTAGTGTTGTTTTAAAATTTATAAAAATATTCTACATTTGAATTAATGTATGTTAAACTCTATTTCGCGGTATATGGGAATCGTTATAATTTTTTTATCAATTAATTTAGTAAA
>NW_013623367.1:0-733 GCF_000695525.1 Brassica oleracea var. oleracea
CCAGAATGCCCCCCCCCCCCCCTTCCAATATCTCATTATAATCTCCCATCAGCATCCATTTCTTGTTTCTGAATATAGGAGAATCATGATGATTCTTTACATCTTCCCATAACCTTTTCCTCTCCTCCACCGTATTTGCTGCGTAGATAAAAGAACAAAAAAACTCATCCTTACTCCCTGGCATTAACACCGAGCAAGTAATCATCTGATCACTCTTATAAATGGGTGTCATCCGCACTGTTGATCTCCATATAACCCACAAGCGACCCAGTTGATTATCTTCATAGTTTGATAAAAAATCCCATCCATAAAAAAACCTCCTCCACAATTCTTTTTGCCTTTCTCTCCTTTACTCTCGTTTCAATTAAACACCCAAAATGAAATGACTGCTCCTTTATCCAGTTCCGGACTACTGCATGCTTAGTTGTTGTTGAATCCGCGAACATTCCAAAAGAAGCTAGCCATTAGTGTTTCTTTCGAGCACCCTTCTTCAAACTACCAAGGTTCTTCTCCTTAGTAAGAATTAAGGTGTCTACTGAGACAGCTCTGTGGTTATACTTCGATTTTCTAGGAAGATATTGCCTAGTATATCCCCCTTCCATCTCCATTTGTTCGTCTTCCTCGTGGCTAATGTTATCCATCTCATCATCCTCTTTCTCATCTTCTTCCTTTTGCTCTATCTCCCCTTGTTCTAGTTCTTCTCCATTCTCCCCTGAGTTACTCAAAACTGGAT
>NW_013623368.1:0-733 GCF_000695525.1 Brassica oleracea var. oleracea
GATTTGTACCCTCTCAAATAAGAGGTTGAGTTGTAGCACTTAGGGATTGAATCCCCAAAGAGCTAGGGCACACAATAAACTATAGAAATCAAGATTAAGCTAGGCAAACAGTTTATAAAACAGTAAATAAATGAATGCAAGGTGAACAAAGTAGTTGTTCGATTGGTTGATTGAGGTTGTAACCAATTAGGAGAAATAGCTAGACTAAGAGATTTATCAATCAAGAGATTCAATACTACAATCAAGGATGCTAAGGGTTTTATAGATTCAATTCTAGAACTCGATTTTAATAAGTAGCAATCCAGCTTTCGCATGCAATTGCTAATCAGCTGTCTAAGTCCTATGTTCCAGCTTTCGCGTGCGGACCAGAAGTCAAGCTAAATGACTATAACAAAGCGCTGAGTGGGAGGCAACCCAGTATTAGGTAATTTCTTTCAGTTTAGTTTTGATTGTCACTGATTCAAGTTTTTATTTATTGTAGATCAAAAAAAAAGACAGATGAACAGTAACTACAGTTGTGTAGCAACCGCACTGTAGCAGATGCACTGTAGCAGATGCACAGTAGCAAGGAAATCGATCGACACTGTAGCAAAAAATCGATTGACACTGTAGCAAAAAACCAGGAGTTACTGTAGCAGTGTTATTGTAGCAGGACAGTGTTCATCGGAAAAAAGTTATGTTTTATTAGTTATGTTTTATTAGTTATCTTTTACTGACTTTTAGTGTTTTTGTT
>NW_013623369.1:0-733 GCF_000695525.1 Brassica oleracea var. oleracea
ACCAAGCGTAAACCGTCATGCGGCTTACGGGCTTTTGGTTAAGAAATCGTAAGTTGGCCTAGAGTCATGTCTTAGGTCCCTTTGGGCTGTCTTCTGACTCGAAGCGTTTATTACGGCTTCTTTCGATAAAGAACGAACTTTACGTGGTTTTTACCGTAAAGTTTGATCGATGACTTAGAATGGTGGGAAAAATGAAACGGGTTTGCTACGGTCTTCGGGAGATAACATCGAAGGGTAGACGAGAATGCATGGGCTAGTGTCGTATCGACGTTTCGGAAGAGCTCGGTCGCTACGTAGCGATCGAACAGAACGCACGCTCGGTCGCTATGTAGCGACCGAGCGGGACGGAAGCTCGGTCGCTACGTAGCGACCGAACTGTGTGCGTGCTCGGTCGCTACGTAGCGACCGAGCTGTGTGCATTCTTGGTCGCTACGTAGTGACCGAGCTGTGTGCGTGCTCGGTCGCTACGTACTGTGTGCATTTTGGTTGCTACATAGCGACCGAGCTGTGTGCGTGCTCGGTCGCTACGTAGCAACCGAGCTGTGTGCGTTCTTGGTCGCTACGTAGCGACCGAGCTGTGTGCATTTTGGTCGCTACATAGCGACCGAGCTGTGTGCGTGCTCGGTCGCTACGTAGCGACCGAGCTGTGTGCATTTTGGTAGAAATCGTAAGCTCGTTTCTTAGGATCCTGTTGGCGAAAAGTCGCGGCTAGGTTTTTTTCGATTTTTTTAGG
>NW_013623370.1:0-733 GCF_000695525.1 Brassica oleracea var. oleracea
ATTCTTCTTGTTCTGTTTTGTTTTTTCAGTGCTTCCTTTTATTTGGTGTCTCTCTCTCTCTTGATGTATTTCTTTCCACAACTCTCCTCATCTTCTCTGTCTTGGCGTGTGCAGCTTCTTCTGCTCTCATCTTGTCTTGTTCCTTTGTTATTGCTTTCTCTTCAGCCAATTTAAGCTTGTCATATGAAATCTCTCGGTTTGCTTTTTCGTAACTGTCCCATTTAAGTTCTACTTCGTCACTTCCTCCTTCCCTTGCAACTTCTGTAATGTTCTCTGAACACAACGAAGTGAGCTTCTCCCTTAGTGACTTGGATCTTGACCTTACAGCCCAAACTTTTTCATTAAAGCTCTCATCTTCTCCTCGGTTTCGTCACTGCAAGAGACAAACTCAGAATTTTTAACTGTGGTGTATCTACACTAATATGTTAATAATATATGTAAAAATGAATTGTGAGCCGGCATGCACACTAAGACGCACCATACATTCCTGCATAGAAGTGTGCTTAGACGTTGTGAGTATTCACTATTCAGGTTTGGTTTTGGAAGACCAATGCATTTAAACATTGTAGAGGTTGCACATATGATTACTGACTTGTAGGTGCTCGCCGTCGGTGTCTTTCTTGTAAGCTTAAGAGACTGTCATTTGTAAATTACGGAGGTATTATCCGGCCATTCCCTGCAATATTCATTCATAGAATGAGTTGATAGAGAAGATATTTATGTGAAACATATT
>NW_013623371.1:0-408 GCF_000695525.1 Brassica oleracea var. oleracea
TTATTTTTTTAAAATGATTAAAATTTGAGTTTAACTCAAAACTATAATCGTAATCTTTAAACCTAAACCTTAAACTTTAAATAATAATAAAAATATTGGATTTAATGTTCAAAGATAAACTTTAAATTTTTATAACTTTATTATTCTATAGTTTATCATTTGATGTTTATATTTATGAAAAGATTAAAGTTAGAGTCTTGTAAGTCAGAATTGTATAAGTGATTGTAAGAGAACATATATCTCAAGACCAAGTTAAAGTCTCAACTTGAAGTTTAAGAAACTATACACACTCAGTTGATTTATATTCACTTGATATTGATAAGATGATCCTGAATATAACTTCTTAAAGTACTTGAATTCAGTTTTCCGATTTTAGGGTATGTTTGAGGTATTGCTGATTTATATAAA
>NW_013623371.1:517-733 GCF_000695525.1 Brassica oleracea var. oleracea
CGGCTGAGTAGTGTAAACATAGCATAAATCAAACACACAATACATGGGTGAGTTATGTTTTTTACATAGAAAACCAAAAATACAGGTTTTCGGCACCATTCTGGTATTCGTCCATGTATCCAAGCTTCAATGAACTCCTCTGTGTCGTCTCTGCTGAATCTGTCATTTGTTTTCATCTCCTTCATTTTCTTTTTGTTCAATTTTCTCTCACTCAGA
>NW_013623372.1:0-733 GCF_000695525.1 Brassica oleracea var. oleracea
AGAAAACACCTGAAGCCTATGGAGAGGAGGTTTCAGAGCAAACTCCTGGCAGGTGAAGACGTGCCAGATGTTACTTTTCTTAGTTAGATTCTTACCTAACTTAATAAGTTCTGAAGGTTTCATGGATCTTGAATTTACTCTTCTTCTTTTTTTCAATATCAGTTGCATAACGGATTCCCAAAATAGTGCAAAGATCTCCACTAGATATAGCCATGCTGGTGAAGAAAGCTAAGGAAGCATTGGTGCTGCATTCAGGGATGGGGTGGATATAACCACCAAGTTGCCACTCACAGCAACGGGAAAGAGAAAGTCAGTGCGGTTTGAATGTGATTATGATCAGTCTTAGAGCTTGACTGGTTTTCCCACTACCACTCGCAAATATTATAAAATTTTGAAATAAAAATATTTTCTATAATTTTAAAATTTTAAAACTATAACTTTCTAAATATAATTTTCATATTTATTATAATATTATGATTTTTGATATTTTTATAATTATATAAAATGTAAATATTGTTAATTTATTATTTAACTGCTGCTGCATTTGGTAGTTAACCAGTCATAAGTATCCCGCAAACACACCAAATTTTAACCACATAACCAGTCGTACAAATCTCTTAGAACCACTAGAAACCGCAACCACCCGCATCCGCAAACGTAACCGCTGCATTTGAACCAGTCATGCACTTACTTATATATAGGTTTGGGGTGTCATTATTATGGAAACGAAAGG
>NW_013623373.1:0-168 GCF_000695525.1 Brassica oleracea var. oleracea
ATCTTCCTGAGAGGATGAAACATTTTCCTGTGTTTCTCGAACTTCTTAGAGTTGTACTTTACTCTCACTGTTCTTCTTAGAAAGAAACTCTTTCTCAAGAAAAACGCCACTACGAGCAACAAACACTTTGTTCTCAGTGGAGTTGTAAAAGTAATAACCTTTGGTTTC
>NW_013623373.1:203-733 GCF_000695525.1 Brassica oleracea var. oleracea
CTTATCTGTAAACATACGTTTGACATAAGCATCAGAACCCCAAATTTTCAGAAAAGACAAATTTGGAACCTTTCCAGTCCACATCTCATATGGTGTCTTCTCAACTGATTTTGATGGACATCTATTCAGTGTAAACGCATACGTTTCTAGAGTGTATCCCCAAAAATATGGTGGAAGATCTGCATGACTCATCATGGATCAAATCATATCTAATAAAGTTCTATTTCTCCTTTCGGACACACCATTCCACTGTGGTGTTCCTGGAGGAGTGAGTTGTGAAACAATTCCACATTCTCTCAGATGATCATTAAACGCTTGACTCAAATATTCTCCACCTCGATCAGATCGAAGAGCTTTTTTTCTTGTCAAGCTGATTTTGCACTTCATTCTGAAATTCTTTGAACTTTTCAAAAGATTCAGACTTATGTTTCATTAGATAAACATAACCATATCTACTGAAGTCATCAGTAAATGTAATGAAAAACTGATAGTTTCCTCTAGCATGTATACTCATTGGTCCACATACATCA
>NW_013623374.1:0-733 GCF_000695525.1 Brassica oleracea var. oleracea
ATTATGGATTAGATTAATTTAAATTTGTAAGAATATCTTTGAATCTACGAAAAGATATTCAATTCCCGTGAATAAGTTTGGCTTTTGGAAGTTGCGGGTTTTCCAACAATGAATCCACCTAACAAAAAGTTCGTTGTTATAAAAAATTTCCTTCAAGGTCATTAAAGGTTTTTGGGACGGCAAGAGTTGATGGTGGAACTATTTTTTTGCTCGAGTGCTTTGAAGTTTTCCTTGATAGTGTGAGGTTGATGTTGATGGAATAATGAATTTTATAGGGACTTTCTTGATGTAAAACTATACATTTTTTTCCTTTTCTTATACTTTCTATTTGCGTAATATCTATATTTTACATTTTAAGATAGATGTTTAAATTTTAATGTACTTTTCCCATTTTTTAAAATGTTTATTTCAATTTCTTATATTTTTTATTTATGTAATATCTATATTTTATATTTTAAAATAGATATTAAAATCTTAATGTACTTTTTCTATTTTTTTAAATTGTGTATTTACTTATATTATATATTACATTTTAAGATAGAGGTTTAATGCTTAATGAACTTTTTCCATTTTTTTTTTAAAATTGTGTATTTACTTATTATTATGTATATAATTCATACATTATATATTTACATTATTTACTTATTATATATTTTCCTGTATATGTATTTTCTTTTCTTGTACTCTTTATTTACTTAATATCTCTATTTTACATTTTAAAATAGATGTTTAA
>NW_013623375.1:0-733 GCF_000695525.1 Brassica oleracea var. oleracea
CATCATAAATCCATTTTTTCTAACACCAACGAAATAAAATAACGGTACATAACGACATAGTTTCAAAAAGGCCCGTGAAATTAGGACATCCGAGACAAGACGAGGAAGACGCGACTCGCTAAAAGATAAATTCTGACAAAGAAAGTGATGTTATGAACTCAACTCCATACTTGAGGGAATCGTGCATGATCAATTGATGCAATTTGACGACGTTTAATGTTTTGGAACGAGGCGAATTGCATTCGTGTCGCATGAAATATATGACCTCCCCTGACATGAGTCTGAATCCAAAGATAAAGTTTCCTTAAAATAATATTTACCAAGTGTTTTATTTTTATATACTATACAAATATGAGAAAAAATATATTAGATATTTTCTAGCCATGGGGTTTCTCTTAATTTTCGGAAAAATTACGGTGGTTAGGGAAGATATTTCATTTTTAAAAAGTGGTATTAAATTTGAGATGAAGTTAGAATTTTTTTCTCATTTTTGTGTTTGCGAATTGCGATTATGAGTGATTTGTTTCTTTTGTGTATTTTCATTTTTATTATTTTATTGGTGCCATCTTCTGCTAATAAGCTAAGAGTTTAGGAGGAGGAATCAGTCTATGATCGAGGCGGATGGACCGTAATTGACCAACCAATATGTAATGGGCCATTGGGCCAAGTTTTTTTTGTAGTGTTGCGGAATCTGAAATACTATATTTTCTACTTTTAAATATTCGATTGCAAA
>NW_013623376.1:0-733 GCF_000695525.1 Brassica oleracea var. oleracea
AAATTTATATGTTAAACTTACTTTTACAAAATTCTTACCTTTGTCACAAAAACAAAAATCTATGCTTTTTCATATTCGTCAATGTTCTCACACTTTCAAAGAATATATTAGCTTAGTCACTTATTTTTTTTTTTTTACAAAACAAAGTATCAGAGTCTTGAAAGTTGAATTCATATTATTGTAACTGTAGATAAGAGTTTCTGATTACATACTTAGTGATTCTTGTATATGTGTCCAAGAAAAGTTTCAATGGCTTAGTGGTAACTGCCCTATATTTATGTCATACCATCAAATCAGTTTTACTTATTTATTATTTTGTTTTTAATGAAAATACATTTTTTAAATAATTTAATTTAAAATAAATTTATATATTAATTTTCTGTATTCTAACAATTTGACTGATTTAATTAATTTGTTTTGGTGGATAACTTAAAAAGTTTTCATATGAATCGGAGAAAGCAAGTTTATGTTGTTATATTATATTTATTTGTGTATATAGAATATATATATAATGCTAGTGTAATAAAGAAAGAACATTATTTTTTGTAACTTCAAAAAAATACATTATTACAATTTGAAATTAATCAAATTGAATAAAATGGTAATTAAATATTTGTAAATCTAATTATTTTTTGGGCTTTTTGCAGAATTGACCTATAACTTAATGTCAAACACAAAACTAACCGCCTTTTTTTTTTAAAATTGGTTTTGCCCTATTCACCCCACAAGTTCA
>NW_013623377.1:0-156 GCF_000695525.1 Brassica oleracea var. oleracea
GTGCTCTTTACAATGGACGTTTAGGAGCTTATATAAGGCTCAGAGACGATGGTCCTAACGTTCTAAAACAAATAGAAAAGTAAACAAATCAAGCAAAGTAACAAAATCAAAAAACTAGCCGTTGGAGCCTTTTATGGGATTTTGGCTCCAAGTGAG
>NW_013623377.1:197-733 GCF_000695525.1 Brassica oleracea var. oleracea
CCTGATCTGAAGAGAAAAGAGCTGTTGGACATTAATATCGGTTTGCTCCAAATAAGGCAGGTTTGAGTAAATGAGGATCCTCCTGATCTAATGGTTGCTGGTGCATGGTATGAACTTGCAGAACTCCTACTGGACTCCTAGAATATCTCCTGATTGGTTGAAATTATCTCCTGGTCGCCAATGTCTGGTTTGAAGCTGATTGAACCGGGTAGCTTCCAATTGAGGCCAGTGTAGAACTTGATTGACCGGTTTTGGAGATTTGATCATAACTTCATAATTACGTGGCCATTTTTCATAATATTGGGCTTTCTGAAAAGCTGATAAACTCCTCTTGACTCCTATGATGAGATTTGCTTCAGGCCGCTCCTTACTTGAGCTTAAATATCCTTCTAAAGTCGGGTACTCGCAGATGGACGGGCAGGAAAACCTCTGACTTGTGAAATTTATAACTTCTTGTTCCGTGAATATTTTGGACTGATTCAGAATGGTATGGACTCCTTCTTGAGTGTAGAGTCCATTAAAATTTGTCTCGTGAC
>NW_013623378.1:0-733 GCF_000695525.1 Brassica oleracea var. oleracea
ACTTGGAAGGATTCAGTGAAGCCTGGGAGAGATTCAAGGGCTACCAACTTTAATGCCCACACCATGGCTTCTCTAAGGAAAGCTTGCTGAGAACATTCTACCGGGGTGATCTTCCTAAGTACAAGGCCAGACTGGATACAGCTAGCAATGGGTTCTTCTTGGGGAGAACTGAGGAAGATGCAGAAGAGCTGGTTGACAACATGGTAAAGAGTGATGCAGTCTACAGCGGAGACCACGACAGAGGCAGTAGATCATATGACAAGCAGACGAGGAAGGAGTTGAAAGCTCTACAGGATAAAATAGACATCCTCATTGCTGATAAAGCCACCCAAGAGCAGCTGCACTTTGTTGGTAACCCAAGCCAAGAGACACCACCTGTTGTCCATGAGGTTGAGGGTTTGGAAGGTCAAGAAGAGCTGTGTTTTATCAACAACAATGGTATCTGATACAAAAAAGAGCTCAACTTTCAGTACAACAACTACCAACTGAAATCCCATTCCAACAACCAACAGAGTGGTTATCAGCCTCAGAACAACCAGCAATTATCAGCCTCGGAACAACCAGCAAGGCAGCTATCAGCCTCAACAAAACCCTCCTCTTGGTTTCAACAACAAAGGACACCATTCTTCCCAACAACAAGCTAATCCTTCTACCTCTACTCCTCAAGTCAGCAGCACTGATGCGCCACTGAAACAAATCTTGGAGTCTCAGACAAGAAGTGAGAAGCATGTTG
>NW_013623379.1:0-733 GCF_000695525.1 Brassica oleracea var. oleracea
TAAATTAGGGGACTAACCATTATAAAATCGTTATTCTCTAGAGAAATAGAGACAAAAAAAGTTACGAACCTTTTTGACCATCATCATATATTAGTACAGGAGGCAACTATATATTAAAGCAATATTGTTATATTTTTTGAATTTTTCCCAAAATCCATGTGTTAACCCCCTACTAAAATATTGAGTTTTACGTTAAACGCTCTATATACTGAAGCTTATACTTTTTGGTGTTGTTTTATTATTTCTAACCACATTCTACATTTGTATTAATGTGTGCTAAACTCTTTTTCATGGTGCATGAGCATCGTTCAATTTTGTTTAGAAATTGATTTAGTCAAACTTCGCATACTCCCTAAATTAGGGGACTAACCATTATAAAATCGTTATTCTCTAGAGAAATAGAGACAAAAAAAGTTACGAACCTTTTTGACCATCATCATATATTAGTACAGGAGGCAACTATGATCATCATATGACCATCATCATATATTAGTACAGGAGGCAACTATGTATTAAAGCAATATTGTTATATTTTTTGAATTTTTCCCAAAATCCATGTGTTAACCCCCTACTAAAATATTGTGTTTTTCGTTAAACGCTCTATATACTGAAGCTTATACTTTTTAGTGTTGTTTAATAATTTCTATACACATTCTACATTTGTATTAATGTATGTTAAACTCTACTTCGTGGTATATGGGAATCGTTATAAATTCTTTATCAATTAATTTAG
>NW_013623380.1:0-732 GCF_000695525.1 Brassica oleracea var. oleracea
GGCTGTTCTGAGATATCCCAAGAAAAAAGGGAGCAGAACATCCAAATTTGCCTTCAACTTCAGGCTCTAAGTACGTGGGATTACCGTGGTTATGAAATGCTGCTCTCTCAAATTGAGGTTGGTGATGAATGCGTTGTTGGACAGTTTGACGAAGTATGTGACGGCTACTTCATCTATAAAGAAATATTATGTTTCATTGATTATATGAATTTTGTTTAAATTTTGATTAGGCACAGTCTCATCTTGTAGGTTTCTATGTCAACATAATGCAACACATATTTTATTAATATTTATGTATGGTCGATCTGCAATAAATATGAGAAACTGATCTTCTATAAACGATAGTCGGTCATGCTCTGTTATAGACGGTGCTTACTCAAGTATCTGAAGCAAATATGAGAATGTGAACTTGTACTACACATTTGTCCTCCCAAAGAAGACTAAAAGTTCTCTAGAGATTGATTCAATAAGTCCAAGTTACAAATATTTTAATGGTTTTCTAACCACTAAAGCTACTAACCATTCCAACAATCAAACAAGGTGATAACAACCAAAGGAAGTAAGGCCTCTTCGTGAACCCAAACCATGTTGGCCAAGAACTTACTATACATCCACCAGACTCTCTCAAGGTACAATATTTCGAGAGACTTCAAACAATATTAGGTTCGTCAACACCAAGCATTCAAACAATATTAGGTTTGTTGGTTTCTGGCATAGGCTTCTTTCGCCGGA
>NW_013623381.1:0-732 GCF_000695525.1 Brassica oleracea var. oleracea
ATTTTCGGCCCCATCAAAACTCTCTTCCTTAGCCATTTTGAGCTGGAATTGTCAAGGACTTGGGAGTGTCCAGACAATCCGGCGAATTAAGGAGATCCATAAGAACATGGCTCCTAATGTAATGTTTTTTATGGAGACAAAGAATGATGATGACTTTATCAATAAGAAACTACAAAGTCTCCAATACTCTCATTACTTTTCAGTACCGCCTATCGGGCTTAGTGGCGGGCTAGCTCTCCTATGGAAAGATGATACTGATATCACAATGCTCGAATCATCTCCCAACTTAATTGATACCAGAATCGTATATAAGGGAGTAACATATTTTGTGTCCTTCATTTATGGAGCTCCGGCAGCAGAAAACAGAGCCGCTTTTTGGAGTAAAATCAGCTCAGTGGGAACCGGAAGAGATGATCCATGGCTGATCACCGGGGACTTCAATGACATACTCACTAATGCAGAAAAGTGTGGAGGACCAACTCGCCCTGAAAGCTCCTTCACCTCCTTTCGAACTTTTGTTGCGCAAAACGGGCTGTGGGACCTCAAGCACACAGGGGAACAACTATCCTGGCGTGGCAACCGTCATACTCACTTCATAAGATCCAGACTGGATAGATCAATGGGTAACTGTGCGTGGGCAGAAGCCTTTCCCATGGGTAGGTGTCGATACCTTCGTTTTGAGGGATCCGATCATCAGCCCTTAATGTCATACTTTAACTCGGACAGAACCAG
>NW_013623382.1:0-732 GCF_000695525.1 Brassica oleracea var. oleracea
TCCTGGTGATTCTCCACTACTTTTTGTAACCAAATCCAGCTTCTTACTTCACGATTCATCCTGGTTTGATAAAAATGACGAGGAATTTGTCATTATAATCTTTAGAGAATCTGAGTTTGATATAAGAAAAGATAGAGATTAGAGATTAGAGATGATTTAGAACGAGTTTAGCTAAGAGTTTAGTGTATAATCATGATTGGGAGTCTTTGAGTCTAAGGGAGTGTTTTTGTGTCAAGAACTATGTAATTATCATTAATGAAGAGTTTACAATATATAGGAGAAGATACAAGGGTTTTCCCAAAGATAAAGAAAGCAAAGCATGTGAAGTCAAGGAGGAGCTAGGCGCCGGTTTCAAACTAAGCCAATGGGAGACTCCACATGTGTGGGATGAATGGATAAGGTTGCTTTCCCTTTCCAGCTGCATACAGCCTGTCAAGCCGCGGCCTTATCCTTCTCTCAACGGTCTGATCAAGTGCTGGTAACTCTCCATAGTTACCATCACCCTTTTCACAAGTAACCATCCTGAATAGTGAAGAGTGTTACCCAAGACTTGTACGGCCACTCCTCATGTACGGCCTGTACGGATTGTACGGACTAAGCCTCCTCAATCCCTTTCTTCCTAATGCTTCACATATATTGATCTCTTCTCAACACTCCCCCTCAAGCTTAGCTTTGTGAAAGTTTTAGCTTGGATAGCCATGAGATCTTCCTCATTAAAAACCTCACCAAAGA
>NW_013623383.1:0-732 GCF_000695525.1 Brassica oleracea var. oleracea
AAAACTCAATGAAAACATTGTACCGAACTGAAATAATAATAATAGAACTGATTTTAAATATTATAGATATCTATAGCAGACATAAATTCATTTAATATTTGGTTTACGGTCAACAAAAAAATACCCGCGCTTCTTAAGAGCGGGTCAAAATCTAGTTGGCTATTAATAGTCCTCGTAGTAATCAATTTCAAGTAAGCTGAAAGTGGGGAGTTTCCTTTTCTTCTTCACCATTCTCTATTCTCTTGGTTATTTTCAATCTCTCTTACAACTCTCCATAATCTCTCATACTCTCTGAAGTGAAAGTTAAATCTCTCCTTCACCAATTCTCTTATCTCTGGTTCTCAGCCTTTCTCTTGTTCACTCTCAACCAGACTCTCACATACACTCACACACTCTGTCTATTCTTACATGGTATCAAAGCTTTAAACTCTTAAGCCTCACAAAAGGTTCTGCAAACTCATTATCAGTTCATCTTCCTCTGAGTCTGGTACAACCTTTTGTCCAGCGGTCCAAAGATTTTCCAAGAAGGAAGAACCGACAACCAGCTCTTAAGACAAGGTGTATACAAGTCTCTGAAACTCAAGAACCCTCCACCAAGCTCAGCCAGTTTAGTCTACCATTCATTTTCTTTGAAGATTCTTGAGCACACTCTTTTATCCAGTGGTCCATAGATATTCAAAGCTATTCAATCTCCTTTTTTCTTGTCAAATATGGTGAACAAACTACTTGAAA
>NW_013623384.1:0-732 GCF_000695525.1 Brassica oleracea var. oleracea
TGAGGATGTGTGTGCGTGGATTCAGAAGGAGCAAGGCTCCATTGGTTGTTTGCAAAGAAAGGAGACCTTTCCCTTGCAAGCCAAGCAACTCAAGAGGAGGGGAGTGAAGCTCCACAAGCAAACAAAGCTGCTGCACATGGGAAGTTTGAGGAGAGGAGGTTCAATGGGAACTGTGATCACTGCAAGAAGCATGGCCACAAGAAGAGTCAATGCTGGATCCTTCACCCACACCTGAAACCGGCAAAGTTCATGAAGGACCGTGAGGCAAGGGCTAATGCATCAGATGGAACGAGTGGAGCTGGTACAAGCAAAGGAAAGGAGATAGATGGGCGTGAAGGAGGTGATGGGAAGTCTCTTGTAGCCTACACTGGAGCACCAAGCAACCGTGGGAACAATGATCAGGAGTATCTAAGGAGATCTGATCTTGATGCCCTCATCAAGCTATTCAAGGAGAATGGTAACACCTTTGGGTACTCTTTTGGTGCTAGAGCTATAGAGAACCATAAGGATCTAACTAGAACTGATAGGATGCATGAGAGCTTGATAAACATGGTAAATCAATCTAGGATTGCAAACCTTGCTAGAAATGATCTTGCATTCAAACCATCTAGTATCCTTGCGCATATGGCTAGTAATCATAGCATTAAGCCATTAGTAGTTGACTCTGGTGCATCTTATCACATGATAAGTGATACTAGCTTGATTAAGAACATTGTACCAATGAATGGAAAT
>NW_013623385.1:0-732 GCF_000695525.1 Brassica oleracea var. oleracea
GGTTTGGCTAGTAAGGAGGTAGGTGACTACTTGTTGGGAAACAAGTGCCAACATCTTCTTTGGACATCTCGAACCAGGTACCAACAAAACTTTTGATTGCTTCTTCACCCTTGGTTATGTGGTCTTGCTGGCTCTGAATAATCCATTCAGTATAATCCAATTTCTGCTGCAGCTCCTCCATTGTCTTGCTTATCCAAGAAATGCTGTTGTGGAGAGGGTAGAAGAGTCTGTCCATTGTTTGTTGCATCTTATCCTGGTCAGACATGGATTTCTACATGATTTCCATGATTTCATCTCTAGTGTATCTGTCATCTTCTAGTGTAGGTATGGTGTAGATTTCAGGCATCTGAAAACGTCCCTCATATTGTGGTAGACTCAGATACTTCCCTCTTGATTTATCAGCCATCTCCAATAATGCTTATATATCTTCCTTACAAACATTGATGATCTTTCCATCCAGTGTATGTGCGTTGCCATCTTCATCTCTGTATACTCCATACTCATCTGGCTGTATGACACGGATCTTCCTTTTTGAAGGGGTAGCAGTGTGAATCGCGAAGCTCGGTTGGTAGTAGTCATTCTCCCAACTTTTGATAGATCCTTCTGGGAAGTCTTCCATCTCATTCGCAAGGTCACTGTCGATCGGTGCTTCCAAAGCTCTGTCGATCGTTGCTTCAAACCTACCATCGAACGATGGTTCAGGCTGAGTGTCAATCGATGCTCCATTGTCCG
>NW_013623386.1:0-732 GCF_000695525.1 Brassica oleracea var. oleracea
TTTCATGAGGAATTAAAAGGAATAGCATGAGACCCGTTTATCAATAATTTAACCAAAAATTGAATCTAATCGGTATAAAATTTGAGGAACCAAAAATTCACCATAATTTGTTTCTATAATTTGGTAACCAATTAGAGCCAAAATTATATAGAAATATTTCAAACGAAATCTGAATTAACATAATACAATCAAAATAATTGTATTGAACCAAAATTATCTAAATTAAACAAGAAGCTATTAAAAACCTAAAATCTATGGTCTAATTCGGTAAAAAATTTACAAATTGAACGAACCAAAAACCAAACCAAATTTTTGTTCGGTTCAATTTGACAAAAAGTGCAAACTGAATTAATCAAAATTGGCTTAACCAAACTGAACTAATCAAAATTGGCTTAACCAAACTGAACTACCATACTAACTGAACCCGCAGGTCTACATATCACCATGAAAACCCGATTCTGTATTATATATCATAATATTTATTCCTCTCTAACTTTCAGTTAGAATATAAGGGAGCCAAAGAGAGAGAGAGAGATGTGTGTATGGGATAGATTTGTTCTTCCAAGAGAGCTTCCGTTAAGTTGGTCATAAGAGAGATATTTGCACAGCTAGCCATATCAATATGTTAGCAACTAAAGAAACATTGATTAGCGGACAATGCGGAAGGAAAATGAAGATCAAACAACAAGCGTTTGCACTCATGAATTATAAGTCAATCCAAGTAGCCGTCAG
>NW_013623387.1:0-732 GCF_000695525.1 Brassica oleracea var. oleracea
TGAAGACATAATTATTACACAAATTTAAATATTACAACAATACTAATTGTCTCATAAATTTGCTTTCGAATCTCCAAAATGTTATCCAAACAAATTTTGTATAACCGAATTATGAGCATTACATAAATAATTTTATGGAATAATATGGTATTTTACTTGTAGTTTAACATTGAATTATGTATTTCTATTTATAATTTTATATTTTAGCGTCAGATTTTATAAATTAATATTACTGTAATATTTATATATATGTGCTAGTTATTTATAATTTTTAATGAATTTACGTTAATTATGATAAATATAGAGACGATAGTGTAAAATACAAAAAAAATTGAAGTTAAGTTCGAAGTTTTGGTTTTTGAGAAGAACTCTTGAAACTTCAAATATAGAATTTTGCAAACTTCAAAATAGAGAGAGTGCTTTTAGAGATGCTCTAAAAAAGACTTTCTATTTTAGAGTTTGTAAAACTTTATATTTGAAGTTTCAAGGTGTTCTTATCTAAAAACAAAACTTCAAATTTAACTTGAAAATTATTTGTGATTTACACTAAGATCCTTATATTTGTCATAATTAATATAAATCCATTAAAGTTTTATAAATGATTAGCACATATATAAAAATATTACAGTAATATTATTAATAAAATCTTACACTAAAATATAAAATTATAAGTAGTAATACATACTTAGTTATTAAAGTACAAGCAAAATATCACATTATTCCATAAAATTA
>NW_013623388.1:0-732 GCF_000695525.1 Brassica oleracea var. oleracea
TTTTTTTATCTCTTATATACTCCATCCGTTTCATATTAGTTGTCGTTGTGGAGTAAAATTTCAAAATAATTGTCGTTTTATAATTTCAATGCAATATTTATTGACTTTATATATCAATCTATTTTCTATTGGTTAAAATGTGGTTAGCTGTATTAGTAATGATGTTTTTATTAGTAAATATACAAATTAAATATTTTCTTAATCTGTGTGCGCAAATCTAAAACGAAAACAAAAATGAAACGGAAGAAATATTATTTAAGAAACATTACAACATTTTAATTATGACATTTCTCATCATCAGAATGTGTCTTAAAATCCATAGAAAAATATGTTGTCTACTATACATATATTATAGTTCTCATGAAACTAGCTATAAAATTAATTAATAATCTAAAATTAATATTTCTTTCTTTCCTTAAATAAAATCAATAGAATTACCTAATATCTCTTATATATTATTGAAAAAACATTACAACAATTTAACTGTGACATTTGTCTTCAATAGATTGCTCTTTAAAACCCTTAAAAAAATATATTGGTCCACTAAAAAAAATTATTCGTATATTTTATATTTTGAATTTAAAAACCGACTATAAATTACTAAAACTATTAAAAGTCTCGCACTGAAAATTTTGTGATCAATGATTAAAATATTTCTTATAAAAATATAAAAATTATCATAAAACCATATAAATAAATTCATTTAATAGATATTCAAATTATATATATATA
>NW_013623389.1:0-732 GCF_000695525.1 Brassica oleracea var. oleracea
CTCATAAGTAGTTTCTGATGTTGGAAAAACAGTCATACAATGCTTTCTTAATATGCATGCTTCACACTCCAACTGACTAAATGACATATTAGGAATTATCAATTCAATAGCACGAGCATGAGGATGTCCCAATCTAGCATGCCAAGTAATACTATCAATCTTCTCATAAGTACTACTCAAACACATAGAATCAAAGGGTTTAGAGATCTTAGCCAATTGGAGCTGGTATAGATTATTCTTGCTGTCTCCTCTCCCAATGACCCTTCCAGTCTTCAAATCTTGGAACTCAACATCATCTGGCCTGAATACTACTTGACAGCCAAGATCAATTGTGGCTTTCCTCACAGATAGCAAATTTGAAGCAAACTGTGGCATGTAGAAGGCAACTCTGAGTCTTTATCAAATAGCTTGAGCTTTCCAACTCCTTCTGTTGGAATCCTATCACCATTAGCTATCATCACACCCCCAGTGGCTTTCTTTACATCACTCATTAAGCTTCTATCACTAATCATGTGATGACTTGCTCCAGAATCAACAATGATGGGTTTGTTGGATGTGGATGCTTTGGCAGGAGCACCTTGTCTCCGGGTCGTAGCCAAAGCATACACATACTTGACAAACTCATCCCATTCCTCCTTTGTGACATGCTCATCTGCTCCTTTGGTCTCTAGCTTCCTCATAACGTCACTGCTCTCTACAGATTCTCCAATGTAAGCTGAGTAGAAACACTCT
>NW_013623390.1:0-732 GCF_000695525.1 Brassica oleracea var. oleracea
GCACGTTTAAGCTCAGGCATTGCAAACGCCGACTGACGGCGAAATGCAACGAAAAATAATGCAAGTGGAGAGTAGTGGCTGTTCAACTCGGTGATTCTCCAACTTATCTGGTTAAAAAGGCAATTCTGAATCATGTATGCGTAGCCGACGTTAGAGGGAAGTATAAAAAACATGGTACAACCAAAGTGCTTGCAGCTCTATTGCGTTCGAAATACGAGAGGCTCTACTCTGGGCCGCGTGCTATGGAACTTCCGGAAATGTTGCGAACGGAATTCAACTATACATGCTCATACTGGAAAGCTTGGAAAGCGAAAGAACTAGCGATTGCATCTGCGCAAGGAACAGAGGGAGGAACAGAAGAGGGTTCATACAATATGCTACCACAGTACTTCCATGTACTCAAGCTAGCAAATCCTGGAACAATCACCGATATTAAAACAGAAAAAGACAAAGAAGGAAAAACAAGGTTTAAGTATGCGTTCATGTCCCTGAAAGCATGCATCGATGGATGGAAGTACCTGAGGAAGGTGCTAGTGGTGGACGGCACCCACATGTTTGGAAAGTACAAAGGTGTTTTGCTAAGTGCCAGCGGACAAGATGCTAACAGCCGCATATTCCCGATTGCTTTCGCAGTAGTGGAAAGCGAGAACACGGAATCTAGGACATGGTTTTTCGAGAGGTTATATACTATTGTAGAGGATGGTTCTGATTTAAGTATAATATCAGATAGAT
>NW_013623391.1:0-502 GCF_000695525.1 Brassica oleracea var. oleracea
TAATCTTTAGTGTTTTTTTTTTAAATTTCTAACCACATTCTAAATTTTTAGTAATGTATTTAAAGCTTTTTTTCATTGTATAAGGGAATCATTATAATTTTTTATCAATTAATTTAACTAAACTTCATAATACTCCCTAAATCGATGGAATAACCACAATAAAATCACTATTTGCTTGAAAAACGAAGACAACATAGGCTCCAAACCTCTTTGAACATCATCATATGTTAGTGGATGATGCAACTATGCATTTAAACAATATAGTCGTATTTTTTGAAATTTTCTACAAATCAAAAAATTTCTCAAAATCTATGTGTTAACCCCCTACGAAAATATTGAGTTTTCTGTAAATGTTTTATATACTGAAGCTTATAATCTTTAGTGTTGTTTTAAAATTTCTAACCACATTTTACATTTTTATTAATATATTTTAAGTTTTTTTCATTGTATATGGGAATTGTTATAATTTATTTATCAATTAATTTAGTAAAACTTCATAATA
>NW_013623391.1:613-732 GCF_000695525.1 Brassica oleracea var. oleracea
AATATTGTCGTATTTTTTGAAATTTTATCAAAATCTATGTGTTTAACCCCTACGAAAATATTGAGTTTTTGATTAATGTTTTATACAATGAAGCCTATAATCTTTAGTCTTGTTTTAAA
>NW_013623392.1:0-732 GCF_000695525.1 Brassica oleracea var. oleracea
AGGAGATTGCTTATGATCCTAAGGTATCTCATACTAAGGACTACATCTGGGCTCAAGTATTATTTGATAATACTAAGCCTCTGAAAGCATCTCGTAAACTGAGTACTCCTGGGAAAGTGGTTACTATTGAGTTTGACTATGAGAAGATCCACAAGAGGTGCTTCCATTGTCTGCGCCTCACGCATGAAAAGGTTCGTTGTCCCTTATTGAAGAAAGGTGCTCTAACCGATCGGAGAGCCTCCCCTGCTCCTACGGTGGAAGCGGAGAGAGGACAAAGTAAAGGAATTCTGGCTCATTCGATTCAGCCCTTTGATGGCCCCCTTGGCTTTCCACCTTTATTCCCAGAGCTTTCTAAACAATACTTGAGGAGGGCTATGCAATACATCTCGCATTCTGATCCAACAGAAATGATGGCTAGAATTGAAAGAGTAAGACAAGGAATTGAAGCAGAATCCTCTATGCGTCTCACAAGGATATCAGGAGACTTGGATAAGGGCAAAGGTCATGTCTTTAGCTACAAGGAACCATCCTTCACTCAGCTCTTGCAATGTCAATCTGAAAAGGCTATGGCATTGTCTGGGAAGATGCATGCCACCCATGAAGAGGAACCAGACTCATCTTCTTTGCATGCTTCTGCTCTCTCTACTCCCGTCTTGATTTCGACGGGTTTTCAGTTAGGCCCCTTGTCGGAGGGGCGTGTTTCTGGGAATCTGAGTCAAAGGAAAGTAGTGC
>NW_013623393.1:0-732 GCF_000695525.1 Brassica oleracea var. oleracea
AATTAATATTTGTTTACGAAAAGTAATTGTTATCTAAGATAATATATATATAAATTCAAAATTTTATTTTATAATCACTTCAGATTTTATATGATAAAATATCATATATATATATATATATATATATATATATTGTTCTTTCATATATTATAACATTTATTGTCAACATATAACACATGGGTGAATTTTATCGTTATTAATTAATTAGTTTTACATTTTTAGATTACCTTATATCTACAATCTTCAAAATGAATTCTAAAAAGTAAAAAACATTTTTAAATTAGTTATATTTCATGAATTAAGAAAATTTGAATATGTTACAAATAAGCTGGTGTTTGTGTATAGTAATATTCAATTAAGAAAGCTATATGTAACCAACAAATATATTATAGGGGAAATTTTATGTTTGCCACTTTCATGGTACCACTTTTCAACTTTACCACCACTTTCAAAAATACTTTCTTCATTAAGTGGCAAAATACTCTTATACTCTTGTTCTCTATATATAATAAATCATTATTTAAATAAATAATTTTTTTTATGTTTTCGAATTATACTTTCTCAAATTCAAAATTTTTTATAAATTTATTTTTTTGAAGATTTGTTTTCGAAACTTTTTTTCTTTTTTTTTTAAAAAATAAATTCTTTTTGAAAATCGAAAATTATGTTTGAGACTTTTTTTTTTATATATATTTTAAGTATTTATTTATATATTTATTAGAATCCTAAATT
>NW_013623394.1:0-731 GCF_000695525.1 Brassica oleracea var. oleracea
CTAAAGAAACGGCGAGAGACGCAGAAGAAAGTTAGACAAATCAGTGACTCGAAAACAATTTTGCAAGATAATTACAACATAAGAATCGCAGAGGCTAGCTCTTAGTACATTTACAACAAAGACCAATGTAGAAGCTTGTTGGTGCTTGATTCTTCAGGTAATGGTAAAAGATCCAAGAATGCAGGGAAGCATTGTTGATCTTTCCTTTCTGTTGATTTTCTGTTCATGATTAATGATATGAAATTGTAGTAGATGAAGAAGAGTAGTTACTTGTTGAATTGAGGAACCTGGTTTGGATCAAGAAGATGAAATTTTGAATTCTGTCATTGGTACGGTTACTATGGTACAATTGCGGTTCAAGTTGACTCTGTGACCGCGGTTAACTAAAGGAGATGCGATTGTTAAAGTCTTGTAAAAAGAGAGAATCAAAACGAAAGAAGAAATAATTTGATTTATACTATATACTTGGGTTTACGAAGTGGTATTACTTTTGCTAGTTAATGGAACGCACAGTACAATACTGCCTTTTTGGCATTCTCCAAGATTACCTTCCCTACGAAGTTTACCTTCCCTATGAAGTTTTACTTCGCTCTCCTTTCATAATGCTATTACTTCCTCCGTTTCATTCACAATAGATGATTATTGTGATGTTATTTCTTAATGTACAAAGGTTAAGAAATTTACTTTTCTCTAAAAAGTAGTTTTAAAAATATAATTTAAAAGTCATCCAA
>NW_013623395.1:0-731 GCF_000695525.1 Brassica oleracea var. oleracea
TTTAGGATATTTCATAAATGCAACTGAAAAAGACAAGGAAAAAAAAAAGAATTTGATTAATGAAGTAAGAACATTTTCAAATGGGTACTTCTCTTTTAATAATATAGATGATCATATAGATTAGGAGTTTAGCATCTTTAGGATCCATTTTGCATTCATATGTCTTAATCAGGTAATGAAGTATCTTATGGAGTAATCAGAGGTGTTTAGAAGCATTGTGATCCAAAAAGAGATGAAGAATGGAGATTGATCAATCATAAGGCGAGCCACGCGGGTTGCAGCACCCCGAGTCCACTTACCCACGTCACCGAAAGATCAACTCGGAGGAGCCACGCGGGAAGGATCACGCTGGGTCGACTACCCGCTCGCACGAGCTAGAAGAATCATCGAGGTCCGACGCGGGGAAGGCGACGCGGGTGATCCCCATATTCCCCTACCCGCGTTGCCGAAGACTTTGTTCGAGGAGTCACGCGGGTGAAGCAGCGCGGGATCACTCACCCACTCGCACGAAGAAGGAGTATCGTCGAAGGTCCAACGCGGGGAGGATGACACGGGTTGGTGCCGATCGTCTCAACCCGCGTCGACGCGTTATCTTAGTCGAAATTTTAATGTTTTTAAGAGCTTTTAAGAATTTTTAATGGAAACCATTTGGTTTTCCAAAGACATATAAATAATCTTGCCTTGTAATCCTAAAGTTAGGATCTTATCTTGTTTTCTATCTAACAACAAAG
>NW_013623396.1:0-731 GCF_000695525.1 Brassica oleracea var. oleracea
CATTGGACCTTGAGTGTGCTCTCCCCGCGCCTCATACGCACCATCACTCCACAGCGAAGCCTATAAAGGTTTGCCGGAGACGTCTTATTCACACAGCCGGTAGCTGGATAATAACCACTCCAAATCCAAGACAATCACGATCAAGATGGCGACAATCGACCGACAATGAAGCAATCGCTCCGATATACATCTATCTCCTTTCTATCCAAACACACACCTCCTCTGAAAACCAAAAGATGTTTCTACCTCCACCGAAGACTTGAGCCACCACAGTGCTTTCTCTTTTGATCAGACGTTTTGATTTGAGCAAGCTCAAAATTTTTTTTTTCCACCGTCTGAACACGACCCGAGATTTAAATCTCCATACTCTTCTCCGGATAACCGCAACACCTTGAATCTTCACCCACATATGACCTCTGTACACAAATCGTCGATCCTCTCCTCTGTTTTGCTCACCGCATCGGGAGACGAGAGAGCTGAGGCAGAGGAGGCGACTTGCCAAGGCCACGCGCCAAGACCGAGACGGAATCGCCGTATTGGAAAACCAGATCTGGCAAACCGAAACCCTAAAAACCGACTCCCTCCCCTTCTACCGTTCGATAAGCCTCGCCGCTACTCCAAGGATAGCCAGAGCCTTACGTCGTCGTCCACCCAAAGAGGAACTCCGACTTGACCCGACAAAACCAGAGTCGCACGCATATCGGCTAGGAAAAGACTTCGAGGGAGAGAGC
>NW_013623397.1:0-731 GCF_000695525.1 Brassica oleracea var. oleracea
GTGTTGTTTTAAAATTTGTAAACACATTCTACATTTGTATTCATGTATATAAAACTCTCTTTCATGGTACATGGGCATCGTTTTATATTTTTGTCAATTAATTAAGTAAAAATTCATAATACTCACTAAATTGGTGGATTAACCACTATAAAATCGCTATTTTCTAGAAAAACAGAGACAAGAGAAGTTCCAAACCTCTTTGACCTTCATCATATGTTATTGAAAGATACAACTATGCATTAAAACAGTATTTTCATATTTTTGAATTTTTCTCAAAATCTATGTGGTAACCAGTACGAAAATATCGAATTTTTTGGCAGATGCTCTATATACTGAACCCTATGATCTTTAGTGTTGTTTTTCAATTTCTAAATATATTTTACATTTGTATTAATGTATACTAAACTCTTTTTCATGGTACATGGAAATCGTTTTAATTTTTTGTCAATTAATTTAGTAAAACTTTATAATACTCCCTAAATTGGTAGACTAACCACTATAAAATCGTTATTCTCTAGAAAAACCGAGCCAACAAAAGTTCTAAACTTTTTTGACCTTCATCATATGTTAGTGAAAGATACAACTATGCATTAGATTCATATTTTTGAATTTTTCTCAAAATCTATGTGTCAACAACCCCTACAAAAATATTGAATTTTTCGGCAAATGATCTATATATTGAAGCTTATGATCTTTAGTATTGTTTTAAAATTTCTAAACACATTCTACAT
>NW_013623398.1:0-731 GCF_000695525.1 Brassica oleracea var. oleracea
GTACGACACTGGTGACTGGGATTTTAAACTTGATAGCGACCGTATGGCGAGGACTGTCTATGCGAAGTTGATAACTTCTGTTGAAGACTTGAAGCGGGCCATTATTGAGTCATACGGTCTAGTTGGAATGTCTGTTGCCGTTGAGATGTCATATTGGCTTGGTGAACACGGATCTTGTGCTGTTGGTGAAAGAGAAGCTCCTGTTCAAATTTCCAAAGATAAGGATTTCGACTTGTTTACTTCGGCACGTAAGGTGGACAAGTACATCAACGTATTTGTCACATTCAAAGAGGAAATAGATGGGAAAATCCATTTTCTGAGGCCAATGGGGAATCTTTTGAAGTCCAAAGAAGTTGCCAGCAGCAACGAAGTGCAAGTTGGGAGTACGTCTGCTGATGTGTACACCCGGAATGAAGTTAATGACGGTGAGATTGATTTGACCGAAGATGAAATAATTCTGATGGGAGTTGCGGAAATTGAAGCAGTTTATGCCTCAAATGGTTTTGGGATGCGTGAAGTGGATGGAACTGCATGTGAAGTTCAGAATAAAGTGGAGACGACTGAAGATGCTGCGTTAGGGGAAGGCGAAGATGCCGACGATGAGGATTATGATTACAATTTATGGCATGATTTTGTTGATGCCGACGATGAGGATTATGATTACAATTTATGTCATGATTTTGTTGCACGAAATTGCGAATGGGACGATGATAAGGATGAGGATGGAGGGG
>NW_013623399.1:0-731 GCF_000695525.1 Brassica oleracea var. oleracea
TTAGCCATCATCTTATTAAGAGTCTCAAAGATCAGTATCTGACTATACAGAATCCTCTAGACCTTTGGACAAAGTCAAAAATCGAGATATGATCACCAAAGAACGGTGTTATTACCAAAGGCCCTATTTGATTGGAGGAATCCCAGAATCCAGGACTATAAGTCCGTGGATGATTGCTAGCTGGACAAAATAATGGATTACTGATGAGAAACAGTGAATTGAGACCTCCTGGATTAACCCATTACCTGATACAAATAACGCCGCAGAAAAAAAAAAAAAGGTAACCACGTCCAGAATGATAGACCACACGGTCATGGCCGTGGAGGGTGGAAAGGACGTGGCCATGGCCACTATAACACATTTGGCCGTGGGAATCACTATGGCAGAGGCCGTGGGTATCAACCCAATTTGATACCATGGTCAAGGCAGTGGCCGTGGTATATCTTTTAAACCACAAAGCTCGACCAAATCAGTGTGCCATAGATGTGGAATGGGGAACCATTGGGCTAAGATATGAAGGACTCCCAAACATTTTTGTGACCTTTATCAAAGAGAGTTTGAAAGGGAAGAATCCTGAAACCCACTTGGTCTATAAAGATGGTGAAAATAATTTTGAACATGATCAAGATGATCTTATGGAATATGAGACTTATGATTTTCTAAAAGAATCAAGTTGATAATCTTATTCGACATCAAACTTGTGTGATTGCTTTGCTTGTATGCTTTCTCTG
>NW_013623400.1:0-731 GCF_000695525.1 Brassica oleracea var. oleracea
CACTGGTGAGCTCCTCCTTCAGCTTCTTAAAGGCTTCTAGGCATTTTTCATCAAAGTTGAAGATGATCTCTTTGCACAACAGCTTGGTCAATGGTCTAGCTATTTTGGAGAAGTCTTTGATGAACCTTCTGTAGAAACCAGCATGGCCAAGGAAGCTTCTAATGTCTTTCACTGTTTTTGGTGGAGCCAACCTCGCCATCACCTCGATCTTGGCTTGGTCCACTTCAATGCCTCTCTCTGAAATCTTGTGCCCAAGCACAATCCCTTCTTTAACCATGAAGTGGCACTTCTCCCAATTCAGCACAAGGTTGGTATCTTCACATCTCTGTATGACCCTGCACAAATTTGACAAACAAGCAGAATCGATTGACCTTTTTTGCCGTAGTTTCTCCAAAATTTAACTTGTGGATCCAAACCTTATAATAAATGTTATTAATCTACTATACAATTGATCATTTTTATTCAATTATATTATTCAGAACATTAGTTAATTGTATTGGACATCCTTCGATAGGCGAAGGTACCATAGGGGCATGTGAAAGTTGTCTTCTCTTGATCATTGGGATGTATTGGGATTTGGAAGAACCCTGAATACCCATCAAGAAAGCAATAATATGGATGTTTTGCAAGCCTCTCAATCATTTGGTCAATGAATGGCAATGAAAAGTGATCCTTCCTAGAGGCTGAGTTAAGTTTTCTATAATCAATACACATCCTATGCCCTATTACAG
>NW_013623401.1:0-731 GCF_000695525.1 Brassica oleracea var. oleracea
CCTCTAGTATACCAACTGGGGATTTGACTGATCTATCCGCGAACACTTAGGACATCTTAGTTGGTTTGAAATTCGTGTATCCTAGACGTCGTGCTACAAAGTAAGGCATGAGGTTCACGCTGGATCCAAGATCAACCAAAGAGCATGCAAAAACTGTCTTCCCAATCTGGATAGAGAGGACGAACTTGCCGGGGTCTCCTCGCTTCTTTATCTGCCTGTTCTGAAGCGCTGCGCTGCACTCCTTGGAAACTATCATGAATTCGCTCTCCTCTGATATTTTTCCTGAGATCAATCCCTTCATAAAGCTGCGCATGGAGGGCATCATCTGGATCGCATCCATCAAGGGGAGTCGAACAGTTAGGTCCTCCAGCATCTTCCTGCACTTCATCTCCTCTCTTTCCTTTGGCCTTTGCTGGAACAGGGTAAGGGACTTTAGGAATGTATTCGCGAGGAGGAACAACCTCTAGGATCGGGCGAATAGCTTCAGCTGGTTGTTCTGGCCCTGGGGAACTTGTTCCAACTGCTGGTTCCGTATTCCTCTCAACTGCCAGGATATCGGCTGGTAGTTGTTCTGACTCTTTCTGCTTCCCTTTCTCAGCTGTGGTGAACCTCCTCTTCTCCGGCTCGGAAATTTGTTTTCTACTCCTCAGTTGAACTGCATTGCACTCCTTAGGATTTTTGTATGTTTTACCAGGTAGAGTACCTTGCTGCCTCTTGACGCTCTCATCAGT
>NW_013623402.1:0-731 GCF_000695525.1 Brassica oleracea var. oleracea
CGAAGAATAAGCGGGAAGTCCAGAGGTTGACCGGTAGAGTCGCGGCAGTTAACCATTTTATTTCGCGATCGACAGACAAGTGCCTGCCTTTCTACGATGTCTTACGGGGAAATAAAAAATTTGAATGGTCGTAAGAATGCGAAAATGCTTTCCAACAGCTGAAGCGGTATTTGGCTTCCCCCCAGTCCTCGCAAAACCAGTGGAGGGGGAACCTTTGTTCTTGTACATCGCTGTATCTGCAACAGCGGTGAGTGGCGTGCTAATCAGGCAAGAACGCGGCGAACAGAAACCTATTTTCTATATCAGCAAAACATTTCTTGATGCCGAATCTAGATACCCGTTGATGGAAAAATTAACATGCGCGGTCGTAACATCGGCCCGAAAACTAAGACCATATTTCAAATCCCACACGATCGTCGCCCTCACGACTTTTCCCCTGCCAACGATCCTGCATAGCCCGAGTCAATCGGGCTGATTAGCCAAATGGGAGTAGAACTTAGCGAATACGATATCGAGTACCGACCCAGAATAAGCGCAAAGTCACAGTTGCTTGCGGATTTCTTGGTCGAATTACCGACAGAGACCATAACCAACGAGGAACCAAATTCCACTTGGCTCCTTCACGTCGATGGATCCTCGTCCAAGCAGGGATCAGGCATCGGAATTCGCCTCACATCTCTGACAAACGAGATCTTAGAGCAATCGTTTAGGCTGGAGTTCCACGCCTCAAA
>NW_013623403.1:0-731 GCF_000695525.1 Brassica oleracea var. oleracea
AGGCTGCATACGTACCCCTTTCGAGGATCAAGCCGAACGTAGTTCAATTGGTAGAACTGGACAAGAGATCGAACTGCCTAGGCGAGTTCGTCTAGTGATTGAGTGCCAGTCATAGAAACCGAACTTGTCGAGAAATAAGCCTAAGTTTCTAAGTGCAGAGAGTTCTGAGTCTAAAAGAGTTCCCCCTCATGCCTCTCGCCTAGGACCCCTTATATACTGGCTCCAAGGTCGGTTTACGCCTTTCCTCTTCTGCCCTTAAGCGACCGAGCACGCTACGTAGCGACCGAGCACGCTACGTAGCGACCGAGCACGCTACGTAGCGACCGAGCACGCTACGTAGCGACCGAGCTAGCTACGTAGCGACCAGCTTTTGCGCTGGTTGCTACGCGGCAACCTTGTTCGCGTCTTTCTCCTACCGTCTTCCGACTCGACACATTTACTACGATTCCTTCTGACAATGAACGAATTTTCCGCGGTTTCTAATCCGCAAAGTTTGATCGATGAGTTAGAATAGCGGAAAACATGGACTGAGCCTGCTACGGTCTTCGGGAGATAGCATTTGAAGGTTTGGCGAGAATGCATGTCGGTCGATACGTAGCGACCGAGCTTGGCTGGAGCTCGGTCGCTACGTAGCGACCGAGCCGTGTACGTGTTGATCGCTGCGTAGCGACCGAACTTTGGCTTGAGCCCGGTCGCTACGTAGCGACCGAGCGGGACGAGCGCTCGGTCGC
>NW_013623404.1:0-179 GCF_000695525.1 Brassica oleracea var. oleracea
GGAATGTGGCAAAGGTATGATCTGTCAATGTTGCATAGATCTAGATATAATGGCTTAAGGGAACGGAACCTCTAATTGTATGACTTGGTCTAGGTTCAGGATTGACCTTGGAGCTAGCTGGCAGTTGTGTTTACTGACCAGTAGCTGAGGTGATCTGACCAGACAAGTGTTAGATTGGT
>NW_013623404.1:253-731 GCF_000695525.1 Brassica oleracea var. oleracea
TAAGCTAGGGAATGACTAAGGTAGTCTTGAGCATAAAGGAGATGGATGCCTTCACTAAAAAGGTATTAAAGATCCCCAAAGAGGAGTTTTTGAGGATGCGTTCTACATGCATATGCTTTGGATACTCTACAAGCATAGACATAAGAAAACATTATGCAGATGTTCTATCAACCAAGTGGGCATACTAGGCCTATAAATCTCGATAAATGTCATTCGTCACTCGCCCAATTACACCTTTCCTTCGAAGCCGAACTAGGTTACAGCATCCCCTTTAAGGACGATTCTAACCGACTATTGACAGCACGAAAGTGTCATGGTCTAATCCTTTGGCAACAACGTCCTTGGCTATAAAGCTGAGCACAGCCTTCATGCAAAGCCAAAACAATTGAGCGGCCACCGCTCGAATAACTTGACGGCTAAACGGTAATCCAGAATTTGTTTTGAAACGCCAAGTAACGATTACACAAACAATTATCGT
>NW_013623405.1:0-167 GCF_000695525.1 Brassica oleracea var. oleracea
ATTTGTGGTGATGGTCTATAACCTTTTCTAAGGTTTAATGAATAACCTAACTTAGGCTGTTTAGTATAAAACACAAGGAATTTAAAATTCCTCTATGGACTGATTTGAATTGTTCTTATAGAACTCTTCACTTGCTTACATGTAGTAATTTAATTCAGTCCATGAAA
>NW_013623405.1:209-731 GCF_000695525.1 Brassica oleracea var. oleracea
CTTTTGATTCTGAGCTCAATACCGTTTGGTAAACCTTTTGGTACCAATAATATTATCATCATCATCCAGTGAGTCATATATGGCATACTACATCTTTTGAATTTCTTCTAGATATCATATGTAGTGAAATATGTAGTAGTATCCACCACATTGGATTATATAGACCTTTTCCGGTCTGTCTCACGATTTATCCTTCTTTCAGAATTTATATATTCATTGGGCATCTTATGGCGTTTATATATTCATGGCCAATACAATACACCTTTTATATATCACTTTAAACCCCAAGTTTCTTTCATTATTCATTGTGAGTACACTTGTGTGGGTTTATGATCCTCGATACATATCTTTGTATTCATGTGCTACATACTTGTGCATTGTCTATGAATGTATATGTCGACACACTTATATATATATATATATATATATATATTTCTTTTGAGTTCCAGACATGGTATAAATCAATTTGAGATTCCATTATCTAGGACCTTAATAACCTTATAACTTGGCGTCCCAAGCTAT
>NW_013623406.1:0-730 GCF_000695525.1 Brassica oleracea var. oleracea
AAAAAACCTTTGTACAGAGTGTTTTACTGCCTCATTTTTACAAGTAGAAAATTCCTAAGAACATACTACTATCCTTTATCCTCTTCCAAACCAAGCCTCCATAGTCTTCTCATGTTTTCCTCCAGCTCTTCTTCTAATTGATGAGATTCTGTTTCTGATTAGCTTATCAATCCTAGCTATCAGACAGGACGCAGGCAGTGAAGATTCCCCTGCTCTTCTAACATTTCTCTCATGCCAGATTGCATAGGCCACAGCTTGAAAGCAATATCTCAGTAGCATAGTCACTATCCTCCCCTGTATACCATTTGCTACCACTTTAAAAACATCCAACCATTTATAACATCTCCTTCTTCCCATCATTTCTTTAATCGTCTCCTGCCATACTTCTTTTGAATATGAGCATTCAAAGAATAAATGATCTCTGCTCTCCTCCATCGTTTTACACAGCAAACAAGTAGAGTCTGCCTGTGGATTCCATCTTTGAATCCTGTCTCCTGTCGCCCATCTGTTAAGAGTGGCCAACCAAATAATAAAAGAGAACTTTGGAGTAGCTTCCGAAAACCAAACTCCCTTTGACCATGAAACTTTAGGAGACTGTACCCGAACAAGATTCCATGTTTGCGAAGTGAGGAAACCTTCTCTAAACTCTCCATTCTCCCTCTTCCAAAGACAAATATCATCATTGCTATTAAGACCTCTATTTTTTAGAGCCAGAACTTCCTGCTCTATC
>NW_013623407.1:0-730 GCF_000695525.1 Brassica oleracea var. oleracea
TCAAAAGACTCAGCAAAGCGAGATAACAGCCTCCTCTTAAACTCATTCCATTCTCTGAAAGGCCTGAACTCCAATTCATAGTTGAACCAACACAATGCATCCTCTGACAGACTCAAAGAAACTAGCTCCATCTTGTAGTCCTCATTGCTCTGAGTCACCCGAAAATATCTTTCTGCCCTCGCTATCCAATCAAACGGATTTTGACCTGCAAACGTAGGCATCTCCACCTTCTTGTAGAGACCTTTTCTATTTTCCTCACTACGATCAACAGGCCGATAACCTAGCTCAATATTCTCCCGGTTACGTTCCAGATTAGGATTCGTTACCTGAACTGGTTGTTGGACCCTCGAATTGATCTGACTTGGTTCTCCTAAATCAATGGACGTTGTGTGAGCTTGATTCTGCTGGAGAGATGCGATGAGAGATTGCATCGACGCCTCCAAACGATCGATTTTCGCCTCCGAAGCCTTCATCGTCGCTTGAATCGTCTGCATATTCATTTGCGTCGTCGCGACTATCGTATTGACGCGTTCGTCTAAGCGATCGATCTTCTGATTCAACTCCGCCACCGATGTGTCCAGAATCTCGATCCGTTGGGCCGATTCGCCGAGCTGCTGCTCCACCGCTGCGGCGGATCTCGTCATCGTCAGAATCGCGTATCACGAGCTGCTCACCGCACCAAATGATAGAGCTAGTGATACTAAACTCTCGTATTATTAATCTGTATAAT
>NW_013623408.1:0-730 GCF_000695525.1 Brassica oleracea var. oleracea
GCGAAGCTTAGTGTAGTTGGGTTGCACTCCAAAGAGTTTGTGATAAGGGGAATCCATTGCAAGCACTACGGTTGGGAGACGATTGATGAGGTAAACTGCCGTGGAGAACGCATAAGTCCAAAACTGCTTGGGCATAGAGGCGTGTGTTAACAGTGTAAGACCTGTCTCCACGACATGACGATGCTTTCTCTCGGATATTCCGTTGTGTTCAGGGTTGTGAGGTGGAGAAGTGAGATGAGAGATGCCGGCATCTTGTAGGTATTTGCGCATTGCGATGAATTCTCCTCCATTGTCTGAGAAGAGAGTGGTTATCTTTGTTGAGAAAATATTTTCCACTTGAGATTTAAACGCCTTGAAAGTGTCCAGAACTTGAGATTTGAGCTTCAGCGGATAGAGCCATGTGTATCGTGTATGATGATCGACAAGAACCAAATAATATTTGTAGTTGTCGATTGATACAATAGGAGAGCTCCATAAATCAGTATAGATGTATTGTAAGGGTCGAGAGGAGGTAATGGTATTTGTAGAGAAGGGTAATTTATGAGTTTTATTGATGGCACAATCTGAACATAAAGTGGGTTGTGTTACAGATTTTGCAAAAGGTAAAGAAAATTTCGAAACAGTAGACTGAAGAATAGAAACTGCTGGATGGCCTAGGCGAAAGTGCCAATCGACCATGGTTGTTTTAGGTAGGGTGGTTGCAAAGAAAGATTGAAGGGTTGAGGATTGG
>NW_013623409.1:0-730 GCF_000695525.1 Brassica oleracea var. oleracea
TTGGTGACACGAGCATACAACTCCGTGAGCTTTCTTCTTCTTCAAAAACCCTTGTCTTTATCTGAGATTAAATAGCAGAAACTCTGGGGAAGTGACATAAGCTCTAGAGAAGACTCTTGTCTCTGCGGTTAGTCATGGTGATCGATCAGTATTGTTGCTCTTGTCCCTTGGTCCATCTCTGAGTCAACCAACGCTCACATGTCATTGGATTATCTGCGCTTCGGGAGTTTGCAGGAGCGTTGAGGAACATGTTCTTTAGGCAAGCTGAGCAAGCTGAGACTACCTGATCTCATAACCACCTCAAAGACGAGTTGACTTCAGAGTTTTCCAAGTTGCAGCAGCATAATCGGCAACCTTGACGAGTGTGGAAAGTTCTGTCCATCTCAACTTTGCTGGGTTTCAAGGTCTCTGCATTCTTGATCTCACCAGTAACCGTTTCTCCGGACCTTTTCCTGATTCCTTCGGCCATTGCTCCAAGATGAAGATCTTGAGTTCAGCCAAAAATGGTGATGAACGTGCTGCAACATTGCAGGAACCTCTCAACGGTTCTGCTCCAAGGTCAAGACCAACCACGACAATAGCACCACTGGAGATGTTATCACTGGTCAGGAACATCACAGCTCTGGTGCTATTCCTCGGCTCGGCTGCAACGTTGTCACCGCATGCACAGGGCTCGTCGCCTTAATGTTTCCAAGATAAAAACACGTCAAAAAGGATGTTAGCAACGTCC
>NW_013623410.1:0-730 GCF_000695525.1 Brassica oleracea var. oleracea
CAAGGAGAATGGTAACTGTATTGGAAATAACCCTTGTTACTCTCTTGTTGCATCATACCTAGATAGGACTTGTGCTCATCTTAGTAGTGATCCTGAATTCAAGTTAAGTGGTGCATCTAGATTAGATAACCTGAGACAACCTAGTACCTTTGCTGCGCATAATGTGATAAAACCACTGATTGTAGATTCAGGTGCTTCCCATCACATGATTAGTGATAATAGCTTGATTAAAGACATAGAACCTGCTCAGGGTCATGTAATGATTGCTAATGGTGATAGGATTGCAATAACAGGAATAGGAAATCTAAAACTGTTTAATAAAGAGTCTAGAGCTCTTTATATGCCTGAATTCACATCAAACTTGTTATCTGTTAAGAAATGCACTACTAATTTACATTGCAATGTTATATTCAGTCCTAATGATGTGAAGTGTCAGGATATTGAGACAAGTAAGATGATTGGCAAAGGAGTGACAAAGGGAGAACTCTATATGCTAGAAGACTTAGCTCCTATTTCCAGTTCAATTTGCTCGTTTAGTTCTAGTTCAAGTATCAATAATGATGCATTATGGCATGCTAGATTAGGTCATCCACATGTTAGAGCCTTAAGCTTAATGTTACCAGGTGTCATGTTTAAAAATAATGATTGTGAGGCATGTATTTTGGGAAAACATTGTAAGACTATTTTTAAGAAATCAAGTACTATCTATGAGAAGTGTTTTGACCTTGTA